>NW_026943144.1:31339-142126 GCF_024139115.2 Armigeres subalbatus
AAAATTAGGTATTATTGAGCATAATTATTCGTTTGGTATTGAAAGACCCAAGTATGTTATTCCTGAAGTATTCTGTATATTTATTATTGGTATTTTACCTCTTATGCAAGACATACTATAGATAGTGGAATATATAGATGAGCGAAGATAAATCCTCTGTCTCCAAACGAACTGTCAAACGTGTCTCCAAACGAGCATGACGTCACGATTTCAATGGAAACGTTAAGGGCTGTGACGTCATATGCGCGTGTGCAGAAACAAAAAAATCGACTCAGCCATGCTTTCGCTCATCTATAGATTCTGTTAGATCTAATCACTTTAAATCACCAATGTAAATTCAAATTTGAATATGTGGAACCTAATTCCACAAAGTGCAACGGGCTATTGTGAGCCCTATTTTGTAATCGTTTAAATCACTGCTGAAGTTACATCATCCTCTATGCAGCTTTCTCTTTTGTTGAATACGTTCAATAGATCGGTCACCTTTCCATATTAGCTCTCTTATCTATAGCGTAGTATTAAAAGCACATGTAGTGAAGTCTGAATAAAGTCACTTTGAAATAGTTTATTCGGGTTAATAAAGTGTTAATTTCTAATCGGAGTGCGTTGATTATTTGTGTCTGGACAACACCCATCCCAACAAATTCTAGACGATACATTTTGGTGCCGTGACCAGGATCACGGGTGTTGTAAATCCCTCGGAATCAATACAGAGCTCATAAGAAGATAACCTCACTTTACCCATCCAACGGAGTTCCCGAAAGGCAGTACCTGCTCAAAAAGTACAAGGCCTGTTGAAGACAGGCTCCATGTGAGTGTCTGTCCATCAATTTTCATAACTTTGAGCGGTACTCCCTGGTTTTCTACGACCAATTTAGAATTTCCTACGTGTCGCTGCTGTTGGTGATCAAGCACGCGGTTGCTGCTGCTCTTTGTACTACATACCCATCCCATTCATCATTGCTCGGATATAGCATCCCATCCCACCAGTCTGTAGAGTAGACGAAGACGATCACCAATACCCACGCCCTTTCTCATCGAAACACACCGGTGCGATCCAGTATCCTGTTCACCTTTGGATATTCCTACACCCTGAAACCATCATCAGACGAGCTAGCGGTTTCCTGAATTATAAATTAAAGCAAGGCCTGTCTTTGGACGGGCACAGGTGAGTGTCAGTCCAAGTATTTCCATCCTCCAGAAAGGTGCTTCCTTGTTCTTCCGTACATTCTAGATCCACGTGACGCCATTGCAACTGAGTTATCATCGTGTCGAAAAAAAAATGAAATTGAAGAAGCAGAAACGGAAAAACGTAATGGACTCGATTCAGCGGATAGAAGATTTCCTTAATGATTATGATGCAGAGCGAGACGCGCAAGAGTTAATGATACGTATGAGCAGAGTTGATAAATTGATGGAAGCTTTCGAGTTAATACAGGACGAATACGATACTTACGACGATTCACCAGAATTTGTCGCAGCAAATGCGAAGGTAAGAGCGAAGGTAGAAGAGCAGTATTTCCGAGTAAAAGGCGGTCTCATGTCGAAGGATACTCCCCCTCCCAACCCAGTTCTCGTTCCGAATCAGCAAGCAGCCCCAGCTATTGCTCATGTTACCGGTGTAAAGCTCCCCACGATCGAACTTCCAAGATTTGACGGCGATTTGAATGAATGGTTGACCTTCCATGACTCCTTCTCCTCGTTGATTCATTCGTCACCAGAAATTCCTTGCATTCAGAAGTTCCAGTACCTACGATCGGCTCTACGAGGCGATGCCTTAAAGTTGATTGAATCCCTGAAGATCACCGCGAATAATTATGCCGTTGCTTGGGGAGCCCTTCTCGATCGTTATTCTAATCCCTATCTGCTAAAAAAGAAGCATTCGCCGGCGGCTCTCCGAAATGTTGTTGAAGACTTCGAGCGGCATGTAAAAATCTTGAACCAACTAGGTGAACCGACGGTGCAGTGGTGCAGTCTTCTTGTTCACCTTTTGTGTGCGCGGATCGACGATTCGACACTTAAGGAATGGGAAGAATTCGTTTCAGGAGATCAGGAACCAACCTACACGAACCTCATCCAATTCTTGACACGGAAAATACGCACATTAGAATCCCTTCACATTTCGGCGGAGCATCCCAACATTTCATACCCAGGAAAGCACTGTCCCCCCATCAGGCAGCAGAAATCGCAACCTGTTTCGTCTTCCAAAATAAATTCCTACACTACAGTGGAGCACTCTCAACCCAGCTGTCTTGCTTGTAGTGATTATCATCCTCTGGTAAAATGCCCTGTGTTCGAGAAAATGCAGTTGAAGGATCGTCTCAGTCTGGTCAATGCCAAACGAATTTGTAGCAATTGTTTCAGGAGCAATCACTTCGTTCGGAATTGTTCATCCAGTTTTTCCTGTCGTCATTGTCAAAGGCGTCACCATACATTACTGCATCCCGGATTCGAAGGGGCTGCAACGAACACTGGTAATCCTAGCTGCAATAGTCAATCCAATCGAACAGTCTCCAACCCTTTGAAGCCTAATGCAGCGAACAACGATCCAGCAAAAAGTCCATCTAGCGGTACGAACACAGTATTATCCAATTCGGTTGTGAAACCCCGGGGCGTGAACGTGTTTCTTTCTACTGTTGTCGCCAACGTCTTGGATGGTTATGGAAAGCAACATTCGGTACGAGCTCTATTAGATAGTGGCTCGCAATGTAATTTGATGAGCGACCGTCTTTGTCAGCAGCTGAGATTGATTCGGCACCGTATTGAACAACCAATCTTCGGTGTTGGTGAATCCCAAATTCGAGCAGTTTGTTCGGTTACTACCGAAGTCAGATCGAGAGCCGATGATTTTGCCATTCCGCTCAATTGTTTGGTACTCAAACGATTGACATCCGATCTACCAGCAGCGACGATCCCTATGAGCAATTGGAATATCCCTACGCACATCAACCTAGCCGATCCCGAATTTAATGTATCTCGCCGGGTGGATCTCATCATTGGCGCTGAGCATTTTTATGCAGTACTGCAGGGTGGCCGGATTCAATTAGGAACCCAAGCGCCGATACTCGTAGAGAGCCGTTTTGGTTGGTTTGTCTCCGGTAAAGGTTCCTACGACCCGATATCCCAACCCCCGGTATGTTGTGCGACAACTCTAGAATCTCTTAATCAAAACATAGAGAAATTTTGGAAGATTGAAGAGATGGACGATATTCTACCATCACCAATCGACCAATATTGTGAGCAATATTACAAAAACACATTTTCGAGAGACTCCTCTGGACGTTATATAGTAAGGTACCTAAAAAAGAAATAGGCTTCTTAACTTTAATCGGTGACTCATTTAACAATGCTGAAAGGCTTTAGAACGAAAATTGGACAAAAGTCCATCGCTGAAGATGAATTATCACGCCTTTATCTCGGAATTCATCGATTTGGGTCATATGAAAAAGGTACCGGCGGACGAAATCGAACCGTCTACGGTTTGTTATATACCTCATCATGCGGTCTTAAAGGAATCTAGCTCCACAACCAAAGTTCGGAGCGTTTTCGACGCATCTGCGAAAACCAGTTCTGAGTTTTCACTGAATGATGTCTTACTCGTCGGTCATCCAGGATGAGTTGTTAGACATCATCATCCGTCTTCGGAGGCACAAAGTTGTTTTGCTTGCCGATATAGAAAAAATGTACCGGCAAATTGGAATCCATCCCGATGAATTTGCTCTACAGCGCGTGTTGTGGCGTTTCAACAAGAGTGACCCGATTGCTAAATATGAGCTGACAACAGTGACCTATGGATTAGCCTCATCCTCCTTCCTCGCGACACGAACGCTACAACAACTAGCCGATGATGAAGGCGATTCGTTCCCCCTTGCTGCGTCGGCTTTAAAACGAGATTTTTATATGGACGACTTTATTCGGAGCGAAGAGACAATCTCATCGGCAATCGAATTACGAAAACAGATGGATGAATTGCTGAGCCGTGGAAGATTCCCCTTGAGAAAGTGGTGTTCGAATTTCCCGGAGGTACTGGAAGGAATCCCACCTGAAAATTTAGTCAACGCATCTAGTGAATCATTCGATCCGGAGGAGCCTATTAAAGCTCTGGGAATTTCTTGGGAGCCCACATCAGACCAATTTCGCTCCATAATTCGCCCATTCCCAATAGAAAGACCTATTACTAAAAGTAGAATTCTGTCCGTCATTTCCCAACTGTATGACCCCTTGGGATTAATTGCACCTATTATAGTGAGTGCCAAAATTATGATGCAACAACTCTGGACGATCTCGATCGATTGGAACGAAGAAGTACCAGTAGAAATCCAAACCATATGGGAACGATTTGTGGAAAACCTAACACTTTTATCAAATTTCCGGATTAGCCGTTTTGCCTTTGATGTGGGGGAAGTGCAATTACATTGCTTTACGGATGCATCGGAGACGGCGTATGGGACCTGCATCTACGTATGAACTGCTAAAGCTGATGGAAACGTGAAGACAATGCTGCTTGTATCCAAATCAAGGGTAGCCCCCTTGAAGAAACGTAGCATCCCTAGACTGGAATTATGCGCAGCCCAATTAGGTGCCCTGTTATCGTCGAGAGTTGTAGCTGCATTGGATATCAAAACTGTTCCTTTCTTCTACTGGACTGATTCAACGGTGGTGATACACTGGATACGTTCGCCGCCACAGACTTGGAAAACCTTCGTTTCGAATCGTGTAGCAGACATTCAAAACCTGTCGAACAATGCCCCGTGGTTGCATATACCTGGAGCAGCTAACCCAGCCGATCTAGTTTCCCGTGGAATGAGCGTTCCACAATTCCTAAGCAGTGAGAAATGGATACATGGACCAGAGTGGTTGGGAGAGAAGGAGGAAAACTGGCCAAAGTTCGTCACTCTGAGAGCAACACCCTTTGAAGCGGAAGAAGAGCGCAAAACCACTACGTTGTTAACCCAAAACCCACCACCATTGAATCTTCTGTTCGCGCGCGCTGCTTCGTATAGCCGTTTACTACGCACAGGGTACAACAGGTACCAAGAAATTCATGCCTCAAGTTGCTTAATCCATTTGTGGATCCATCGGGTGTAATACGAGTTGGTGGCCGGCTAAAGCTGTCAACAGAATCATACACTACCAAGCATCAAATCCAATTGCCTGGTTTACACCGATTCACTCGACTAATGCTGCTCTCGTACCACTATAAACTGATGCATGGAGGAATATCGCTTACTCTGGGAGTAGTTCGCAACGAATACTGGCCTATAAATGGGAGAAGGGCTGTGCGAAGTGTTATAAGGACCTGCTATCGTTGTACTCGTGCAAACCCTCGCTCATTACAACAACCCGTAGGCCAATTGCCTGCGCCTCGAATCACTCCAAGTCGACCCTTTGCTTCTACTGGAATTGACTATTGTGGTCCTGTATTTGTCAAACCCGCCTACCGCAAATCTGCTCCTACCAAAGCGTACCTATATTGCACTGTTTGTATGCTTCAGCACGAAAGCAGTACACTTAGAGTTGGTTGGAGATTTATCCACAGCTTCATTCCTCTCTGCACTATGTAACCGTCAAGCGTTACAAATAAACAAATATATATGCGAGAATAATTTTGACTGCGATTTTCATAAAACTTGCTAACTGCCAAAAGTGAAGAGGGTCGGTTCAGAACACTGTTTGCTCTGGTGGGTGCAATTTTGCTTGGTAGCAAAATGTATACATACGTGGTAGCTGGGATGCTAGAAATGTGGCAAGCGGAACGGATGGGAATGTGGAAGATGCCAAACCGAAGTAGCGGGAACGAAGAAGGTGATGAGGTCTTTCTCTTGGTTTTCGGCAGTCAAAGTGGCTAGTTCGAGGAAGATTTCCCTCCGAGAAGAAAAAGTACAAGTGAAAAGTTTTGTGGGCTGGAGAGCCGGCACGTTTTCCAAAACCGGTTGCTAAATTGGAGTTTTTTGCCGTCCGTTGGACAAGTGCGCGCATCGTCGGCCATTCCGGCGAATCACGCCATCAGTCGGGCGAACCGTACATCGGCAACTCGAAGTGTTTTTTTCGGAGATTCGTCCACAAGTCGTGCAAAGACAACGCCATTCCAACCGGCCACGCCGTCCGTCGGCCGATCCATTCATCGGCAAACCTGCGAGTACCGCATCGTTCCATCCGTCGGCCATTCCGACGAGTCACGCCATCCGTCGGCCATTCCGACGAGTCACGCCATCCGTCGGCCATTCCGACGAGTCACGCCATCCGTAGGCCGATCCATTCATCGGCAAACCTGCGAGTTCCGCATCGTTCCATCCGTCGGCCATTCCGACGAGTCACGCCATCCGTCGGCCGAACCGTCCGCCGGCAATTCGGCGTGTTGCGCCATCTGTCGACCTCCGCTCCGCCGACAAATCGTGTGAGGGTTACCCGTCGGCCATAGCTACCGAGTACAACGCCATCCGTTATCCGGCGACCGAACCATCGGCAATCCAGCGAGTTCCACCATCCGTCGACCCATCTTGGGCATCCGGCAGCACATCGAGAAAACGTTACCCGTCACCCATTCCGACGGCCACGCCGTCCGGCGGCCGAATCAGCAAGCCAAGCCAAGCGATCAAACCTAGCGACGTTTGCGGTGGAGAATCCTGCGACCATCGTCATCTACCAGCCCGCGCTGTCCTGTCATCAGTCGACCGAACCACGCCCCGTCGGCTAATCTATCGAGTCGAGACCCACATCGTCATCGGCGATTCGTACACGCCGTCGAGCAGCAAGTTGGCCTTGTAGGCAGTCTGCCATTGTCACCCCCATACTTACCGTGAGTAAACTGTTTGTAACCTAACCTCCAAGCTTCCGATTTTTAGCTAGTCCGAAAACCTCCCCATAACCTCCATCGACCCTGGGACTCGAGGACTAAAAGAGGCCTTGCGTGCCCACCCCGTTGACTACCGTTGGCTATAGACCAGTAGTCTGGGGTTTAGGACGGTTCCTCTTCTAGGACCTGTCGGCAGTTCCTCGAGGGCAAGAGGCCGTACCAGAAACGGTATCATTTGGCGCCCAACGTAAAATTCTGGAAGTTTCCCAGCAAGGAAAAATATTCTTGTGATATTTTTTCTTTTGAGGTGTGGGGGAGTTTTCGCGAAAATCGCATTTTCTCGCAATCAATCAAAAAAATTCGCTCAAGTTGGATTTCGTCTCGCTTAAAAAAAAAAAAAAGGTTTCGTGTTTGGCTGGTGAGAGTAATATCCGCGTTCGCGAGTGTTGAAATTGGTAATCGAACTACAATCTAGGTGAATATCCGAAGAAAAAAGATTTGATCGCGATCCCAGATAGCAAAAAAAAATCATAAGGGTTGTGTACAAGACACGACCGCCCGACGTAAACTACGTAAAACCGTTTGGTGAAATGAAGAACCTAGCAAGACCCATAATTCATGAATAGTACAAAATTGTTCTTTTGATTACTTTTGAGACAACACTGGTGTCGAGCAATATTCAAAACATAAAATTTGTTGGATACGACAATTAAAAATTTACATTTTGAAAGTAGCTGATATATTCATGTAATTAAGTCAAAATTTTTTAATTCTCGAGTTTTATATAATATGAAAAGTTTAGTTTTGTTTGTTTAATTTGTTAGGGGTTTCACTTGAAAAAAATCAATTTCATTGTTGTTTTTTCTTATTTTTCGAAAAATATTCTGAATGAGCTTAATTTAATTTGGGTATTTCTTTTGCAAATAATAATTTGCACTTTGTATAAAATTAGTTTCGGTTAATATTCTTTTGTATAAAATTTTGGTTCTAAAAAGAACCGATTAACCTTCGATAATGTGCAATTCCAATCCCTAACAGCAAAAATGAAAATTTTAGCTGACTGCTACTGATATCATCCTTGCATTTAAATTTCCTAACTAACCGAAGTTCTGCGTAACTAACCGAAGTTTGTCTCCAATTGACCAATTTTATATTGTTATTTTTCTCAATGGTACGCATTGGAAATCACTGACAGCACATAACCAAATTCAGAATCTTGCTAGAAGATTTTACTGAACGCCAAGAGTGTGCTGGTCACAAATTGTTGCACTTTGGAAAATCCTCTCAGCTTAACACCGTTTTTCCACGGTAATGATGGTAATCCAAAGAATTGATTTACTTTAAATGACTCCATTCACTATCAGCAATTACCGCAGCTCCACCATTGACGACGCGACCAACATCAACGCGGCAGCCGTTGTCGCTTGGACCGCAAGCGGGCAAAATTTTCACTACAGTGAGGCTGCCGTCCCGACCGTCGCTCCACCGTCGTTGACTGCCGCCTATCGCTATGGGATGCCTTTGTCTCCGTCCGACAATCGCCTCCAATGCTGGCTCAAGGCTAATGAAGGCAAATGAAGTATCGTGTCCGCTCTCTGAGAATGCTCGAACGAAAATGACGTGCGCGTATGAGACACGAGTCTTTTATGCATAGAAAAATGGAGCGATGGGCGAAAAGGACCGTAACTTATAACAACCTCATGTCCGTGTTGGGGTTGCAGGATTATTGATTGGGTCTGAATTTTTACTGGGTTTAGAAGGAATTGAAATTTCCACTAGTTTAACGTTGATAATCAAAAATTTCAATAATATTTGCAAATTGGTGGAGAGTTTCCGATTCATTTGATATATAAATCTCAAAAATCCATCAAAAGATAAAGATTATCTTTTAAAATCTTATATGACTACGTGACGGTCCCCAATTTTGAAATTTTCATCTTATACCCTGTATCAGAGTCTCCCCCGTAGTTCACGTCAAAATGCGATCATATTACCAATTTACCATTCATATGAATATATTTACTCCAGCAACTCCCTCCGACGCACGCTTGTGATTCACTTCCGACATTTTTCACTTAGCTGCCACTGATGCCATTCATACGAATTCATATTATATAGAATCTCCCCCCGGGGCGCAATCGTGATTCTGCTACGGACGGCAACATTATGGCGTCGCCAAGTGGCTAATTTGCTCTTTGAATAATATTCGCCTCGCCTCTTCCTTTGAATAGAATGGTGGCCCTGAGAAGAACCGATTAATTCTGTCAGCAACTCCGCCGATGCTGGAACCGCTCTCCACGACATTTCAAATGAAATGCCTCGCGCGCGCGGGAAAGCAGTTTTCTTATAATCAATAAAGATGGCTCATTAGTCCCGCCTCTTTGTTGTCCGGTATGACTGCAAATATTGTGTAACCGTCACACATTCCCCAAAGGGGCGTGGCTACAGGTTCAACTTTATTGATTACAAGAAAGCAGCCCTTCCGCGCGCGATCCATTTCGTTCGAGATGTCGCGGAGAGCAGACCGTGGTAGTGATACCACTACCAGTGGTTCGGCATCGGCGGAGCTCCTACCGGAAATTTTATTCCCGGCGATGGTGTGGGTCGCGCGGTCGTCGTCATCAACATTAGCAGCGCTCAGATTGAATTTTCTTGTCTGAAATAGGGGGAATGACGGCTTTGGCAGGTTTTGTTCTATTATTGTCAGGGGGGTTTTTGTTGACCAAATTTTATGGAATTTGGCCACAATATTCTTTGATATGCTATGATATGATATTTGATATGAAGTACTAACGATCGGCTACCATCAATGAAAGTGGCTCTTGGGAGCGTCCACAAATTACGTAACGCTCAGAGGGGGAGGGGGGTTGGGCGAAGTGTGACGACCCATACATAATTTTTAGATGCTTCATACAAAAAGTGTGATATAGGGGGGGAGGGGGGTGTTGAAATGCCCAATTTTCGCGTTACGTAATTAAAGGATCTTCCCTTAAAGTGACTCGGGGAGGCACTACACACTGTGTTATTTTTCCTATCTTTTGTCTCTTTCTAACATTGTCACCTCGTAATTTTGGAGTGGCGTATTTCGGTTTTCAGTTGTTTTATGTAACTGTAAATGTATCAGCATGTAGATTGTGAGTAAGCACGCGCCGGTGATACTTTTTCAAAATCATATTTGTTGTAGTAAAAATTAAGCATTAATGATAATCAATAGTATCAATAGAATTGGCAAATTGCTGAAGGGTTTCCGAATCGATTGATAAGCAAATGTCGAAAATAAGATAAAGACGCTATTAGCGTTTGAAATCTATCCTAATTTTTGTCTCGAATTTGGAAATTTCCGTTTTAAACCATGTATCTGAGTCTTCCTATTAGACGAAGTTTACGTAAAAAATCTGTAGCAAACATCAATACTGACGCCATACAATTTTTCAGTCATAATGCGAATCAGTTTTTTGCATGGTCTCCTTCCGATACTTGCTTGGGATTCAACTACCGACGTTAGCGTTGCGCTTTGAATAAAGTTCATCTCGGAACCGATTTCTTTTTCAATCAACAGGAAAAATACAAAATTAGTCTCGCGGGAAATTTCATGTTGTGCCGACAACATCCAAATCGTTGCAAACGCCACATTAGTGAATAAATTGCTGTAGCAATCTTCCGATGACAGCCTATGCTCGGACCGGCACTAATGCTATGATTCCGCTACCGATGCCAAACAATTATGCTTTGTTCTATTTAGAAAGTTCGTCTAATATCAACATTCTCAGTCACTAAAATCATACAACTCCGAATTACGCTAGAAAATTTCACCGAAGAATTTTCCAGTTCCTAACGGTTGCACTTTAGGAAAATTATTTCAACTTAACCTTCCTCCCAAATATAATGATGGTCCTGAAAAGAACCGATTAATTGCCACTTATGTGCAGCCTCTGGGTTGCGCGACCGCCATCCGATGATTCGGCTCAACGAACGCCGTCGATTGCCAGATCCGCCGAAGGTGGGACACGGATGAAAATGATGTGCTGCTGCTTCCACGACCGCCACCACCACCGACCGAAAAAATTTCATCCGCACCACCACCGCTGAGACAGCCGTTGTCACTGGGACCGCTTCTGGACGCCCTGGTCCGCTCGCCGTGCCATCCAGAATGAAAATGACGCGCGCACGCGAAACACGGGGCTTTTTATACACAGGGAAAACGAAGCAGTGGATCAAAAGGCCCGTACCTTACTGCAATCTGATGTCCGTGTTGGGGATTTATGAACGGAATTGAATTTTCCACCCGGTTTGGAAAGAAACAACATTTTCAATAGTTTAACGTTGATAATCAATAGTATCAATTGAATTGGCAAATTGCTGGAGAGTTTCTGAATCGATTGATAAGCAAATGTCGAAAATCCATCGAAAGATAAAGACGCTATTAGCGTTTGAAATCTATCCTAATTTCGTGACGGTCTCGAATTTGGAAATTTCGGTTTTACACCCTGTATCTGAGTCTTCCCCTTAGACGTAGTTTACGTCAAAAAAAAATCCATACATCCATTCGTAACACGCGTCATTGAGATTGTGAGCGACTGCTGTTGATTCCAGAAACGGATACGCTCCATTCAACTAGGATACATCCCACCCCAAGTTACATCTTTATTCAGGCAAAGAAATCGATCGTTGAACAATGCCGCGATTCTCCGGAGAAACATTCTGTTCCGTTTACCGTACGCTGCGCGTCGATCACCTAACCGCTGGTGAGTTGGATTACGAATTGCTCCTTCGAAATATCGCGATCCCCGATGACGAATCACCTAACCGCTGGTGAGTTGGATTACGAATTGCTCCTTCGAAATATCGCGATCCCCGATGACGAATCCCGCTGTAAACGCAACGCCGACGTAGGTTGAAAGAGATTCTAAAACAGGAAAGAGAGGGCCATGAGAACATCTTAGAGTTTGATCATGATCCGGAGGTAGATTACAATTACTGCTTGAAAATTTTCCAAGAAATTAGGCAAATTCTAACAAATAAGCACAAGAATAGTGGACACTGTAGGGCAAGACTTCTTCATTTAGGCCACCGCTTGGCTCTGATAAAAAATCATTGTACTGGCGACTTAGCGACCAAGTGTACTGAATCGTATCAGGAGGTCATCGCCTTATTCGCCGATCATTTTTGGAATGAACATAGTTTTTTCGGAGATGAGTCTTCCACTTCAAGTGGAAATGAATCCCCACAAGGAGCGGCCGCATTGAGGCCGGCTGCATCAGTGCCATACACTGGCACAAAACCCAAACGAACTAAATCCAAATATGTTACGAAGCAGGATTTCACGTTTGCAATGAAGGAATTTTCTGATTTGTTTAAGAGCTTAACTACGGAAGTAAGAGATCTAAAAACGGAGCTCCGAACTCGAAAGTCGACCTCTCTGAACGAGTTTGAGATTTCCGACATTCTAGTCGATCCCGTGGCGACGTCTAATTGTACCGATCTTGAAAACGAGTATCCCGTCGCCACAACAGTTGCACGGTCTTTCTCGAGATCTTCGACGTATGTGACAACTGCCATTAGTCAGAGCATACCTTTTCCACCGCCATCTTCGACACAATTACCTGGTACCTCACAAGCTCCAGTATCTCACAGTGTCTCAACTAGTGGCCAATATTTCAATACTTCGAATCCATTCCTATCGGATGTCACACCTGAGTTGTTCGAAACAGGGGAGCCAACTAGAACTGAACCGACAGTGACGTTTGCTCTGCCTCCAGAATCTCAAGAGATAAATCAATTCTTGGCTCCAGCTCGTCAACCACCTCCACAGAATCCGTGTTGGACTGGTTCGAGGAACAGGGCTGGAGCAATTCAACAGCCTTGGTGGTCAGAGTCAGAAGCTCTACCACCAATAGCACAAAACAACTCGTCTAATATCAATCTTTACCGACCGGTAATCGGTGCTGCTTCTAACCTTTCAGGGCCGCCTGGCGATTCTCAATATCCCTCCAATTTTGGAGAACCGAGGCAACGGCAAGTCTTCCACCCTCGGAAGGTGATACCAGTTTCCCAGTGGAAAATCCAAAAATATAAAGCAGATGACCAAGGATTGGGAATGAACGAGTTCATTGACAATGTTAATCAAATGGCTCTCTCTGAGCACGTATCAGAAGAAGAATTGTTTGATTCTGCGATCCATCTGTTCGACGGACCTGCTCTCAGCTGGTACACGGCTATGAGAAGTCGAGAAAGATTAAGGGATTGGAACCAGTTAATTCATGAGCTGCGAAAAGCTTTCCGCCACCCGGATCTTGATGCTGTTTTGAGAGTGAAGATATATCAATACAGGCAGCAGCGGCACGAGACATTCCAGCAATATTACTTGCAAATGGAAAAACTTTTCCGTAGCATGAGCCAGCCTATGTCTGAATCAGACAAGCTGGAAGTGCTAAAAATGAATCTAAGATTCGATTATCGGAAGCTATTGGTAGGTCGCCATATTACGTCATTGCAAGCTTTGGTGAACCTGGGTCACGATCTGGATGCTGCTGACTCTTCTGCTTTTGCCAGAGTTTTGGCAACCCAAAAAAAGAAGCCTGTGCTCTTAGCAGCAGTGAAAGAGTAAACCCGCAGAACACTCGAATATTTTCTAACAAGCATCAGCTTAACAAACCTATACAAAATATAAAGAAAGACAAAAACTCAAAGGCTAATTTCGGCGACAAATCGCCCAAAATGAGCCAAAATTCAATGATCAACCCAAGCCAAAAGATGATCAGCAGGCTAAACGAGGATCCAGTGACGCATTTTCCAAAATAGTGAGTAACTATCGTCCTCCCCCACAGGGAGAATGCTTCAACTGTCGGGACGAGCATCAGACAAGAGAATGCCCGCTCCCTAGACGGTTATTTTGCCAGATTTGCGCATTTCCTGGGGTAGCGTATAAAAACTGCCCATACTGCTCAAAAAACCCGCCAAGGGAGTTCTAAAGTCGCAGGACTCTCGCGAGGCGCTCATTCATCAATCATACACGTCTCTCGTTGCAGATCTTGGGGAGTTCTATGCTCCTCGGTCTGAAATCACAATACCCGAAACTCGACAACCCCAAGTCAATAAAATAACTTACTCCTCCTTAGACGGCACAGACGATCGACCCCATGCTCATCTGAGAATTTTTGATGTTCGCGTGAGGGCACTGCTCGACAGTGGAAGCCATCGTACAATGTTCAATTCCACAATCTACAAGCGTCTCAAAAATGTAAGACTAAGAGAACCCACTGAACCAATCGAATTAGTCACAGCTAGTGGCGACTCGATGGAGATAGCAGGTGAAGTTCTAATACCTTTCTCGTTCCGGGGAAAACCCGTGTTATACCAACGCTGTACGTCCCAAGCCTAGCAATCGATTGTATATGTGGGATTGACTTTTGGCGGGCATACAATATTCGCCCATTAGTATCCACATTTGCACTTAGTACCCCGTCCACTTGCTGCCAGCGAGACGTGGAGGATATAGTTGTTTTGACGGAAAAACAAAAGCTGACTCTGGAACGAGTGAAGCAATCATTCAAAGTTGCTCAACCGGAGACGCTAGAAACTACTCCGTTGGTGGAACACCAGATAATACTGGGAGAAGATCACCGGAAACTCAAACCAGTCCGTCAGTACCCTTACCCAATTGCTCCAAAAATTCAGGCGGGTCTCTTCAAAGAGATAGATCGTCTGCTGAGTAAGGGAATTATTGAAGAATCGAACTCCGAATGGTCACTTAACATTGTGCCCATTCGAAAGAGCTCTGGAGCAATTCGACTGTGCCTCGACGCTCGCAAACTCAACGAGCGAACGATCCGTGACGCTTATCCCTTACCTCACCCTGGTCGCATTCTTAGTCGTTTACCGCAGGCCCGGTATCTCAGCACAATTGATCTGACGGAAGCATTTCTGCAGATTCCTTTGGCTCGTGGGTCACGAAAATATTGTGCTTTCAGCGTCCAGGGGAAAGGGATGTTCCAGTTCACTCGGCTCCCATTCGGCCTCATCAACAGTCCAGCTACGTTGGCCCGTCTGATGAACCGAGTGTTGGGGCAGGGTGTACTGGAACCAAACGTCTTCGTGTACTTGGACGATATAGTCATAGTCACGGAGACGTTTGAAGAACACGTCCGTTTGCTCAATGAGGTTGCGAGACGCCTGAGCGAAGCCAACTTATCTATTAAGTTGGAAAAATCGCACTTTTGTGTGCCAGAAATCCCATTCCTGGGGTACATTCTGTCTTCCCATGGTTTGCAAACTAACCCGGACAAGATCAGACCTATAGTGGAGTATGAGCGACCCAATACGGTTACGAAGCTTCGCCGGTTTATCGGCATGTCAAACTATTATCGGCGGTTCATCGCCGATTATAGTCACATTACCGCTCCGCTTTCAGAGCTTCTGAAGTCTCCATCTAGACATGTAAAATGGAACCAGGACGCGGAAGAAGCATTTCAAAATATTAAAGAAAAGCTCATAACTGCACCAATTCTGGCAAGTGCGAATTTTGAACACGACTTCATTATTCACACAGATGCTAGTGACCAAGCTATAGCAGGGGTTCTCACCCAGAAAATAGATGGTCGAGAACACGTTATAGAATACTTCTCTAAGAAGCTGACAACTCCCGAGCGTAGCTACCATGCCACAGAGAAAGAAGGACTGGCCGCCCTTCTCTCGATTGAGCACTTTCGGGGCTACGTTGAAGGAGTCACTTCACTCTTGTTACCGACTCGTCAGCATTGACTTTCGTAATGCGCACAAAATGGAAGACGTCCTCGCGATTGAGCCGCTGGAGCTTATCACTACAGCAGTTCGACGTCACTATTGTCCATCGTCGCGGGAAGGAAAATGTGGTGCCAGATGCTCTGTCCAGGAGTGTCTGCACTGTTTCGCAAAAATCGGACTCATCTTGGTATAACAACCTGAAACAAAAGGTTAAAACTTCTCCAGAAGATTATCCTGATTTCCGGATTCAGGACGATCAACTTATGAAATTTGTCTTTTCAAACGACCCTGCTGATCACAGGTTCGATTGGAAAATTGTCCCCTCACCCGATACAAGAAAACTCATCGTATCCAACGCCCATGACCAGTCGATGCACATTGGCGTGGACAAAATGATAGCAAAAATTCGTCAACAATATCATTGGCCTCGGTTAACTACTGATGTCCGATCACACGTTCAAAAATGTACGGTGTGCAAGGAAATCAAACCAGCCAATGTACCAACAGTTCCTTTGATGGGGGATATGCGTGTTTCCAGTCAACCGTGGCAGATAATAGCCCTTGACTACATCGGCCCTTTGCCAAGAACCCGGTCTGGAAAACAATATATCCTCGTTATTATGGATCTTTTCAGTAAATGGACCCAATTACACGCATGTCCTAAAATCTCCGTATCTTCCTTGAAGGTCATTCTGCAGGATCACTGGTTTTATCGGAACTCAGTTCCGTCTATTTTGTTATCAGACAACGCTAGCACGTTTTTATCGAAAGAGTTTGGGGCTTTACTGGAGAGGTTTGGAGTGAAACACTGGCTAACGACCAGGTATCACTCACAAGCCAATCCAGTATAACCCGCCAACCCGCACGTTTCCCGGGGAAATAAGATAGGTGGTTTAAGCGCCACTCCTTTCGGAGACCACCTTCCAGATATAGGGCTGCCCGGCCGCTGAAACCCCCAGGGAATGGGTCTAATGACTCCCGTTTTCAGAGAGGGAACGAATCGGGTGACGTAAGACTGGGGGTGGAGACAATGTAGGGGAAAAAGGGGAAGGGAAATCGATTTTCAAGCGTAGGAATTAGGCGATTACAAAACAATACTTACGCCCTTTTATCATCACTGGATGACCTGAAAGAACCTGCGAATCCTGCTATAAAAGAATAGGGAGTTATCGTGGTTGTTTCGGGGAACCGCCCCAGCAAAATATAATAAATAATAAAAATAAATTAACGACCGATTAACATGCTAAACTTTAACCAACTTTATTCTCGCATTGCATTCGGGATAGACTTTTACGAACGACGGTTCGCCTGCATTTATGCTACCAGCATTAACAAAACAACATATCACTACAAATGTTCAGAACAGATTCATTTTCACATACATATATTTCTCTTCATGTTTCCATTCTCCTCTCTGCCTAGGCCTACTGTTTGCTTTCCCTTACTCTCTCTTTCTCTATCTAACCTCTGTCTTCATGTGTTGAGTGCTTTACGTGCGGTGTTCATTACAGGTCGGTTTAGGTGTGTGCTCAGAAGCGTGGCTGTCAGCGCAAGCGCGGGGACTAAGGACAGCCACGTGAAAGTTTCGATTGGCACGCTACTTACTGTTAGTTCTTCGGTAGCGGCGGGAACTGAGCCATGCGCATGGACTTACTTAATCATGCATGATTACTTACGGTTTGCTTTGCGTACGCTTTTGGTGGAGGGAATTCGAAAATCAAACGGTCGTTCATTCGATGAGCATCGTTGATCGAAGCTCGCGTCGCTGACGTTGACGCAGATGATATTCACGCAGCGGCGATGAACGGGTACGGTCGTCGCGGTGATGAACTGTATGTGGTTGGCGCAATTCAATGATGAACGCGGATGACTGCAACCTCTGCCTAGGGCGCGATGAAACGTACGCAAGCCCTCTTCCGGTCGACGTACTTCCGGGAAACCCTCGTAGCTGACGGTGGGGTCAGAAGCGATCGTTGGCTTTGGGGTGCGATGTGTGGGGTTTCGCAGTATGCCACAAACCTGATTAAACACGTGGTGTCGTTCGACGACATGATTAGCACACACACATAATGTACACAATATTGACCGACAAATTACCTGCACAATACTAAAACACACGCACGAAACTAGTAGCTATACGGAACTTGGCACTTTTCCTTAGCTGACTCAACTAATAAGGGAAAGACTTTAGTAAAATTAATTAAATTAAAGCATGCTAATATTTTGTTCACCTTTAAACACACATCACGGCGCGACACTTAAAATTCGATCACTCCTGCCTCTTCCACTAGCCAGAACGAAGTGATCGATCAAAGTCAATTTTTCCTCAGATCAAGGTGCGCATTATTAATTGCTTTCAGTAATCATAACCTTCGGGAAATCCTGAGAGGAAATCCGAAGGTTGGATAATTCCCACGCTCGCGAAACGATCAAGGTTAAAGGGAGGGGGATTAGTCTACGCCGAAAGGTTTACATCAAACGGCTCGCTAGATCTGAGAAAGCGGGCCCATTCAGGATAAGTTCAATATCCCCTGAATGCGTTCCTCCGGGGGTCAATGCACAGCAGCAAGCGCGGAAATTTCATATCTGCTGCTATCACTTTTCCCTTTTGGGCGGTTACAGCATGTGCGAGTTGGCTAGGTAGGAACTCATTTAAATTATTGCTTGTGGGACGCTACTCGTGAATATGAAACAAGATTCATGCAGTGGGTGAACTTTCCAGTACTAGACTGGTTCAAACTAATTATAATATTTTGGATAATGTATACTGAAGTAAATACGAAAACATTTAAAGAACGGACATGCTCGTTAATTACCAGTAGAACGCGTTAATCGTTCGATAAATACGGCTATCAGATCTTATGCCAGGGAAGACCAGAGATCATGGGACTGTAAACTATCCGAAATAGAGCTTATGATTAACTCAACCATCCATTCTGCTACCGGTTATTCACCTTTCATGGTTACTCGAGGGCAGGAAGTAATAGTGGACGGCGGGGACTATAATCGTTTCGAAAACGAGGACGAGCAAACCCTCGAGGCACGAATGGCCAGGCTAAAAGCTTACTCGCCTAAAATTTTTGATATTGTATCTAAAAATCTTCAAAAAGCGCATAATGTATCAAGTCACAACTACAATCTGCGCCACCGTAGAACGGCGAAACCTTTTAACGTAGGTGACACAGTGTATAAGCGTAATACGCGACAATCAAACGCTGCCGACCACTACAATGCTAAACTCGGTGCTCAGTACCTACCGTGCATTGTGGTGGCGAAACATGGCCATTCTTCTTATGAGCTGGCAGATGCTACCGGCCGGAATATCGGCGTGTGGCCAGCCAATCTAATAAAACCTGCCTAGAGAAATCAATTCAATTTCTACACAATAGCATGTGAAAAGCAGCTAAAGTTAATCGCCTCCCAGCATCTGGATCGACCTAAAATGAATATAAATAATAGAATATAAATTATCGATGTCGATCACACGAAGTGACCGAGGATAGATGTATATACCGATACGATGTGCCTATATAAACCGGCTCCTATTGTCTATCATGCTGACCACTAGAGCCATGCGGAAGGCCAACATATCGTCCATCGGAAAGGTCATTGAAGGTCATTCTTCGTCTAAGTTATCGCGGATACTTGTAGTTTTAAAATCGGTGCACCGTCGTAATACACAGAATCCAAACGCGCGCAAATATGGGTCTGTGTAGATCGAAAGATCATCATCAACTGATGCTGGATAGGAAACCGAGCCTCCTCTCTCTTTCCCAAATCGCTCATTCCGCCTTATGGACTCACAATTAGCCGAATAGGGGATTCATGAGGTAGGCTAATAATATTCGAGCATTTTTCGTGTTATTCTGGGAGAAGCCGCGATCATTCTCATAGTCGATTTCGGACCCTTTGATCGTCGGATTAATCTTGTTGGGTATATCAACCCGAACTCTGAAAACGGTGAGTTGCAGAGATATGGACTTGATTCTTATAGTCAGTGCCAACTCGACCGTTGGCTACCTCAGATCGGTCTTAAGTATGGGAAACTACGTTCACGTCGCGTT
Organism: Armigeres subalbatus; assembly: GCF_024139115.2. NCBI lineage: Eukaryota > Metazoa > Arthropoda > Insecta > Diptera > Culicidae > Armigeres > Armigeres subalbatus. Next base: position 50,942 of record NW_026943144.1, read on the forward strand.
CGCAGATTTTGTAAATATGTATAGATTGTACCCTCGAAAAATAGTGTTAAGTGTAATGTATAGGTCTCTTTGTTCAATTGCGCGTTCTTTTGCAAAGTTCAATAGTATCACATCTTGTTGCCGTTTGTTGTGAATATTTGTAAAAAATAATATGCTTGAATAGGTTTAGTGTTTCGAAATCGATTTATTCTAGAAGATAGTGATCCTCGGATGTGGTTTGGGCGGTCGATAATATACTTATTCCTAGACATGCTAAGGGCGCACCAGCCATACAAAACTGAAAGTAAGCGTAGCGATAGTTTTGAAAAAGAAATATATTAATATTTCTTTTCGTACCAACTCAAGCGGATTGTAACCGTCAAGCGTTACAAATAAACAAATATATATGCGAGAATAATTTTGACTGCGATTTTCATAAAACTTGCTAACTGCCAAAAGTGAAGAGGGTCAGTTCAGAACACTGTTTGCTTTCCTGGGTGCAATTTTGCTTGGTAGCAAAATGTATACATACGTGGTAGCTGGGATGCTAGAAATGTGGCAAGCGGAACGGATGGGAATGTGGAAGATGCCAAACCGAAGTAGCGGGAACGAAGAAGGTGATGAGGTCTTTCTCTTGGTTTTCGGCAGTCAAAGTGGCTAGTTCGAGGAAGATTTCCTCCGAGAAGAAAAAGTACAAGTGAAAAGTTTTGTGGGCTGGAGAGCCGGCACGTTTTCCAAAACCGGTTGCTAAATTGAGTTTTTGCCGTCCGTTGGACAAGTGCGCGCATCGTCGGCCATTCCGGCGAATCACGCCATCAGTCGGGCGAACCGTACATCGGCAACTCGAAGTGTTTTTTTCGGAGATTCGTCCACAAGTCGTGCAAAGACAACGCCATTCCAACCGGCCACGCCGTCCGTCGGCCGATCCATTCATCGGCAAACCTGCGAGTTCCGCATCGTTCCATCCGTCGGCCATTCCGACGAGTCACGCCATCCGTCGGCCATTCCGACGAGTCACGCCATCCGTAGGCCGATCCATTCATCGGCAAACCTGCGAGTTCCGCATCGTTCCATCCGTCGGCCATTCCGACGAGTCACGCCATCCGTCGGCCGAACCGTCCGCCGGCAATTCGGCGTGTTGCGCCATCTGTCGACCTCCGCTCCGCCGACAAATCGTGTGAGGGTTACCCGTCGGCCATAGCTACCGAGTACAACGCCATCCGTTATCCGGCGACCGAACCATCGGCAATCCAGCGAGTTCCACCATCCGTCGACCCATCTTGGGCATCCGGCAGCACATCGAGAAAACGTTACCCGTCACCCATTCCGACGGGCCACGCCGTCCGGCGGCCGAATCAGCAAGCCAAGCCAAGCGATCAAACCTAGCGACGTTTGCGGTGGAGAATCCTGCGACCATCGTCATCTACCAGCCCGCGCTGTCCTGTCATCAGTCGACCGAACCACGCCCCGTCGGCTAATCTATCGAGTCGAGACCCACATCGTCATCGGCGATTCGTACACGCCGTCGAGCAGCAAGTTGGCCTTGTAGGCAGTCTGACATTGTCACCCCATACTTACCGTAAGTAAGTAAACTGTTTGTAATCTAACCTCCAAGCTTCCGAATTTTTAGCTAGTCCGAAAACCTCCCCATAACCTCCATCGATCCTGGGACTCGAGGACTAAAAGAGGCCTGGCGTGCCCACCTCTGATGACTACCGTTGGCTATAGACCAGTAGTCTGGGGTTTAGGACGGTTCCTCTTCTAGGACCTGTCGGCAGTTCCTCGAGGGCAAGAGGCCGTACCAGAAACGGTATCAACTACAAAGATTCGTGGCTAGACGAGGCAAACCTGACCATATTTACACGGATAATGCCACAAATTTTGTAGGAGCAAAAAACGATTTACATGCTCTTTACCAAATGCTTTCCAATACCACTGAAACTGCTCGTATCGCGTCCCTTCTCGCTACTGAGGGTATACACTGGCATATGATCCCCCCGCGTGCTCCTAACTTCGGCGGCCTTTGGGAAGCCGGGGTGAAGGTCGCAAAAAAGCATCTACTTCGTCAGTTGGGTAGCACATCGTTGCTGCATGAGGATCTAGTGACGATTTTGGCGCAAGTAGAAGGTGCTATGAATTCGAGGCCGTTAGCACCTCTATCAGAGGACCCAAACGACGTGCAGGCTATCACCCCAAGCCATTTCCTGATCGGCTCATCGCTTCAAGCACTTCCTTACCCGGATTAGATGGATGTTCCTAGGAATCGACTCAAGAACCGATACCAAGTGATCCAGAAGAAGATGCAGCTATTTTGGTATCATTGGCGGACGGAATATTTGAAGGAGTTACAACGGCAATCCATGGTGAACCCTCGACGCGTGGATTTAAAGGTGGACCAAGTGATGATTCTACAAGATAATCTTTTACGTTGGCCGTTGGTTCGCATTGTCGAGCTGCATCCTGGCGAAGACGGAGTTACGCGTGTAGTAACAGTCCGTACATCGACTGGAGCAACGATGAAACGAGCTGTGACAAAACTTCGTCCTTTGCCGTATGGCGACAATGAAGGTGAAACCGACTCAACGAATTCAGTCCACTATACTGGTGTTGAATAAGCAGATTTAGTGAGAGTGTTCAATGAAATTAAGCATATGGAAATCGTTGAACTATTGCTGAATTATAATTTAGATTCTATTGAAATGTAGCATTTCAGGTGGCCGGCTTATGTTAGATCTAATCACTTTAAATCACCAATGTAAATTCAAATTTGAATATGTGGAACCTAATTCCACAAAGTGCAACGGGCTATTGTGAGCCCTATTTTGTAATCGTTTAAATCACTGCTGAAGTTACATCATCCTCTATGCACCTTTCTCTTTTGTTGAATACGTTCAATAGATCGGTCACCTTTCCATATTAGCTCTCTTATCTATAGCGTAGTATTGTAGTGAAGTCTGAATAAAGTCACTTTGAAATAGTTTATTCGGGTTAATAAAGTGTTAATTTCTAATCGGAGTGCGTTGATTATTTGTGTCTGGACAGCACCCATCCCAACAAATTCTAGACGATACAACTTCTACTATCTATAGTTCATACCAACTTCTGTTATCGAGGCCGACGTCATAGTCACGGAGACGTTTGAAGAACACGTCCGTTTGCTCAATGAGGTTGCGAGACGCTGAGCGAAGCCAACTTATCTATTAAGTTGGAAAAATCGCACTTTGTGGCCAGAAATCCCATTCCCGGGTCATTCTGTCTTCCCATGGTTTGCAACAACCCGGACAAGATCAGACCTAGGGAGTATGAGCGACCCACGGTTACGAAGTCTCGGTTTATCGGCATGTCAACTATTATCGGCGGTCATCGCCGATTATAGTCAATTACCGCTCCGCTTCCAGAGCTTCTAAGTCTCCATCTAGAATGTAAAATGGAACCAGGACGCGGAAGAAGCATTTCAAAATATTAAAGAAAAGCTCATAACTGCACAATTCTGGCAAGTGCGAATTTTGAACACGACTTCATTATTCACACAGATGCTAGTGACCAAGCTATGCAGGGTTCTCACCAGAAAATAGATGGTCGAGAACACGTTATAGAATACTTCTCTAAGAAGCGAAACTCCCGAGCGTAGCTACTATGCCACAGAGAAAGAAGGACTGCGCCCTTCTCTCGATTGAGCACTTCGGGGCACGTTGAAGGAGTCACTTCACTCTTGTTACGACTCGTCAGCATTGACTTTCGTAATGCGCACAAATGGAAGACGTCCTCGCGATTGAGCCGCTGAGGATCACTACAGCAGTTCGACGTCACTTTCCATCGTCGCGGGAAGGAAAATGTGGTGCCAGATGCTCTGTCCAGGAGGTGTCGCACTGTTTCGCAAAATCGGACTCATCTTGGATAACAACCTGAAACAAAGGTTAAAACTCCAGAAGATTATCCTGATTTTGATTCAACTTATGAAATTTGTTTTCAAACGACCCTGCTGATCACAGGTTCGATTGGAAAATTGTCCCTCACCGATACAAGAAAACTCATCGTATCCAACGCCCATGACCAGTCGATGCACATTGGCGTGGACAAAATGATAGCAAAAATTTCAACAATATCATTGGCCTCGGTTAATCTGATGTCCGATCACACGTTCAAAATGTACGGTAAGGAAATCAAACCAGCCAATGTACCAACAGTTCCTTTGATGGGGATATGCGTGTTTCCAGTCAACCGTGGCAGATAATGCCCTTGACTACATCGGCTTTGCCAAGAACCCGGTCTGGAAAACAATATATCCTCGTTATTATGGATCTTTTCAGTAAATGGAACCAATTACACGCATGTCCCAAAATCTCCGTATCTTCCTTGGTCATTCTGCAGGATCACTGGATCGGAACTCAGTTCCGTCTATTTTGTTATCAGACAACGCTAGCACGTTTTTATCGAAAGATTTGGGGCTTTACTGAGAGGTTTGGAAACACTGGCTAACGACCAGGTATCACTCACAAGCCAATCCAGTATAACCCCAACCCGCACGTTTCCGGGAAATAAGATAGGTGGTTTAAGCGCCACTCCTTTCGGAGACCACCTTCCAGATATATGGCTGCCGGCCGCTGAAACCCCCAGGAATGGGTCTAATGACTCGTTTTCAGAGAGGGAACGAATCGGGTGACGTAAGACTGGGGTGAGCAATAGGGGAAAAAGGAAGGGAAATCGATTTTCAAGCGTAGGAATTAGGCGATTACAAAACAATACTTACGCCCTTTTATCATCACTGGATGACCTGAAAGAACCTGCGAATCCTGCTATAAAAGAATAGGGAGTTATCGTGGTTGTTTCGGGAACCGCCCCAGCAAAATATAATAAAAAAATAAATTAACGACCGATTAACATGCTAAACTTTAACCAACTTTATTCTCGCATTGCATTCGATAGACTTTTACGAACGACGGTTCGCCTGCATTTATGCTACCAGCATTAACAAAACAACATATCACTACAAATGTTCAGAACAGATCATTTTCACATACATATATTTCTCTTCATGTTTCCATTCTCCTTTCTCCTAGGCCTACTGTTTGCTTTCCCTTACTCTCTCTTTCTCTATCTAACCTCTGTCTTCATGTGTTGAGTGCTTTACGTGCGGTGTTCATTACAGGTCGGTTTAGGTGTGTGTGTCAGAAGCGTGGCTGTCAGCGCAAGCGCGGGGACTAGACAGCCACGTGAAAGTTTCGAGGCACGCTACTTACTGCTAGTTCTTCGCGGCGGAACTGAGCCATGCGCATGGACTTACTTATCCGCATGATTACTTACGGTTTGCTTTTCGTACGCTTTTTGTGGAGGGAATTCGAAAATCAAACAGTCGTTCATTCGATGAGCACCGTTGATCGAAGCTCGCGTCGCTGACGTTGACGCAGATGATATTCACGCAGCGGCGATGAACGGGCTGGTCGTCGCGGTGATGAACTGTATGGTTGGCGCAATTCAATGATGAACGCGGATGACTGCAACCTCTGCCTAGGGCGCGATGAAACGTACGCAAGCCCTCTTCCGGTCGACGTACTTCCGGAAACCTCGTAGCGACGGTGGGTCAGAAGCGATCGTTGGCTTTGGGTGCGATTGTGGGGTTTCGCAGTATGCCAAAACCTGATTAAACACGTGGTGTCGTCTGACGGACATGATTAGCACACACACATAATGTAACAATATTGACCGACAAATTACCTGCACAATACTAAAACACACGCACGAAACTAGTAGCTATAGAACTTGGCACTTTTCCTTAGCTGACTCAACTAATAAGGGAAAGACTTTGAAAATTAATTAAATTAAAGCATGCTAATATTTTGTTCACCTTAAACACACACACGGAGACTTAAAATTCGATCACTCCTGCCTCTTCCATAGCCAGAACGAAGATGATCAAAGTCAATTTTTCCTCAGATCAAGGTGCATTATTAATTGCTTTCGAATCATAACCTTCGGAAATCCTGAGAGGAAATCCGAAGGGATAATTCCCACGCTCGCGAAACGATCAAGGTAAAGGGAGGAGGATTAGTCTACGCCGAAAGGCTCACATCACCCAGCTCGTAAATCTGAGAGAGCGGACCCATTCGGGATAAGTTCTATCCCCTGAATGCATTCCTCCGGGGTCATGCACAGCAGCAAGCGCAATCATATCTGCTGCTATCACTTTTCCCTTTTGGGCGGTTAATGTGCGAGTTGGCTAGGTAGGAACTCATTTAAATGATTGGCGGACGCACTCGTGAATATGAAACAAGATTCAGTAGTGGTGAACTTTCCAGTACTAGACTGGTTCAAACTAATTATAATATTTTGGATAATGTATACGAAGTAAATAAGAAACATTTAAAGAACGGACATGCTCGTTACACCAGTAGAACGCGTTAATCGTCTGATAAATACGGCTACGATCTTATGCCAGGGAAGACCAGAGATCATGGGACCGTAACCATCCGAAAAGAGCTTATGATTAACTCAACCATCCATTCTGCTACCGGTTATTCACCTTTCATGGTTACTCGAGGGCAGGAAGTAAGTGGACGGCGGGACTATAATCGTTTCGAAAACGAGGACGAGCAAACCTCGAGGCACGAATGGCCAGGCTAAAAGCTTACTCGCCTAAAATTTTGATATTGTATCTAAAAATCTTCAAAAGCGCATAATGTTCAAGTCACAACTACAATCTGCGCCACCGTAGGACGGCGAAACCTTTAACGTAGGTGAACAGTGTATAAGCGTAATACGCGACAATCAACGCTGCCGACCACTAATGCTAAACTCGGTGCTCAGTACCTACTCGCATTGTGGTGGCGAAACATGGCCATTCTTCTTATGAGCTGGCAGATGCTACCGGCCGGAATATCGGCGTGGCCAGCCAATCTAATAAAACCCGCCTAGAGAAATCAATTCAATTTCACAAAGCATGAAAAGAGCAGTTAATCGCCTCCCAGCATCTGGATCGACCTAAAATGAATATAAATAATAGAATATAAATTATCGATGTCGATCACACGAAGTGACCGAGGATAGATGTATATACCGATACGATGTGCCTATATAAACCGGCTCCTATTGTCTACATGCTGACCACTAGAGCCATGCGGAAGGCCAACATATATCGTCCATCGGAAAGGTCATTGAAGGTCATTCTTTGTCTGTTATCGCGGATACTTGTAGTTTTAAAATCGGCACCGTCGTAATACACAGAATCCAAACGCGCGCAAATATGGGTCTGTGTAGATCGAAAGATCACATCAACTGATGCTGGATAGGAAACGAGCCTCCTCTCTTTTCCCAAATCGCTCATTCCGCCTTATGGACTCACAATTAGCCGAATAGGGATTCCGGGTAGGCTAATAATATCGAGCATTTTTCGTGTTATTCTGGGAGAAGCCGCGATCATTCTCATAGTCGATTTCGGACCCTTTGATCGTCGGATTAATCTTGTTGGGTATATCAACCCGAACTCTGAAAAAGTGAGTTGCAGAGATATGGACTTGATTCTTATAGTCAGTGCCAACTCGACCGTTGGCTACCCCAGATCGGTCTTAAGTATGGGAAACTACGTTCACGTCGCGTTCGCAGATTTTGTAAATATGTATAGATTGTACCTCGAAAATAGTGTTAAGTGTAATGTATAGGTATCTAAGTTAAATTGCGCGTTATTTTCCAAATTTCAATAGTATCACATCTTGTTTCCGTTTGTTGTGAATATTTGTAAAAAATAATATGCTTGAATAGGTTTAGTGTTTCGAAATCGATTTATTCTAGAAGATAGTGATCCTCGGATGTGGTTTGGGCGGTCGATAATATACTTATTCCTAGACATGCTAAGGCGCACCAGCCATACAAAACTGAAAGTAAGCGAGGATAGTTTTGAAAAGAAATATATTAATATTTCTTTTCGTACTAACTCGGCGGATTGTAACCGTCAAGCGTTACAAATAAACAAATATATATGCGAGAATATTGACTGCGATTTTCATAAAACTTGCTAACTGCCAAAAGTGAAGAGGGTTGTTCAGAACACTGTTTGCTCAGGGTGCAATTTGCTTGGTAGCAAAAGTATACATACGTGGTAGCTGGGATGCTAGAAAAGTGGCAAGCGGAACGGATGGAATGTGGAAGATGCCAAACCGAAGTAGCGGGAACGAAGCAGATCTCACAGTGTCTCAACTAGTGGCCAATATTTCAATACTTCGAATCCATTCCTATCGGATGTCACACCTGAGTTGTTCGAAACAGGGGAGCCAACTAGAACTGAACCGACAGTGACGTTTGCTCTGCCTCCAGAATCTCAAGAGATAAATCAATTCTTGGCTCCAGCTCGTCAACCACCTCCACAGAATCCGTGTTGGACTGGTTCGAGGAACAGGGCTGGAGCAATTCAACAGCCTTGGTGGTCAGAGTCAGAAGCTCTACCACCAATAGCACAAAACAACTCGTCTAATATCAATCTTTACCGACCGGTAATCGGTGCTGCTTCTAACCTTTCAGGGCCGCCTGGCGATTCTCAATATCCCTCCAATTTTGGAGAACCGAGGCAACGGCAAGTCTTCCACCCTCGGAAGGTGATACCAGTTTCCCAGTGGAAAATCCAAAATATAAAAAGCAGATGACCAAGGATTGGGAATGAACGAGTTCATTGACAATGTTAATCAAATGGCTCTCTCTGAGCACGTATCAGAAGAAGAATTGTTTGATTCTGCGATCCATCTGTTCGACGGACCTGCTCTCAGCTGGTACACGGCTATGAGAAGTCGAGAACGATCAAGGATTGGAACCAGTTAATTCATGAGCTGCGAAAAGCTTTCCGCCACCCGGATCTTTGATGCTGTTTTGAGAGTGAAGATATATCAATACAGGCAGCAGCGGCACGAGACATTCCAGCAATATTACTTGCAAATGGAAAAACTTTTCCGTAGCATGAGCCAGCCTATGTCTGAATCAGACAAGCTGGAAGTGCTAAAAATGAATCTAAGATTCGATTATCGGAAGCTATTGGTAGGTCGCCATATTACGTCATTGCAAGCTTTGGTGAACCTGGGTCACGATCTGGATGCTGCTGACTCTTCTGCTTTTGCCAGAGTTTTGGCAACCCAAAAAGAAGCCTGTGCTCTTAGCAGCAGTGAAAGAGTAAACCCGCAGAACACTCTGAATATTTTCTAACAAGCATCAGCTTAACAAACCTATACAAAATATAAAGAAAGACAAAAACTCAAAGGCTAATTTCGGCGACAAATCGCCCAAAAATGAGCCAAAATTCAATGATCAACCCAAGCCAAAAGATGATCAGCAGGCTAAACGAGGATCCAGTGACGCATTTTCCAAAATAGTGAGTAACTATCGTCCTCCCCCACAGGGAGAATGCTTCAACTGTCGGGACGAGCATCAGACAAGAGAATGCCCGCTCCCTAGACGGTTATTTTGCCAGATTTGCGCATTTCCTGGGGTAGCGTATAAAAACTGCCCATACTGCTCAAAAAAACCCGCCAAGGGAGTTCTAAAGTCGCAGGACTCTCGCGAGGCGCTCATTCATCAATCATACACGTCTCTCGTTGCAGATCTTGGGGAGTTCTATGCTCCTCGGTCTGAAATCACAATACCCGAAACTCGACAACCCCAAGTCAATAAAATAACTTACTCCTCCTTAGACGGCACAGACGATCGACCCCATGCTCATCTGAGAATTTTTGATGTTCGCGTGAGGGCACTGCTCGACAGTGGAAGCCATCGTACAATGTTCAATTCCACAATTTACAAGCGTCTCAAAAATATAAGACTAAGAGAACCCACTGAACCAATCGAATTAGTCACAGCTAGTGGCGACTCGATGGAGATAGCAGGTGAAGTTCTAATACCTTTCTCGTTCCGGGGAAAAACCCGTATCATACCAACTTTGTACGTGCCCGGCCTAGCAATCGATTGTATATGCGGGATTGACTTTTGGCGGGCATACAATATTCGCCCATTAGTATCCACATTTGCACTTAGTACCCCGTCCACTTGCTGCCAGCGAGACGTGGAGGATATAGTTGTTTTGACGGAAAAACAAAAGCTGACTCTGGAACGAGTGAAGCAATCATTCAAAGTTGCTCAACCGGAGACGCTTTAGAAACTACTCCGTTGGTGGAACACCAGATAATACTGGGAGAAGAGCACCGAAAACTCAAACCAGTTCGTCAGTACCCGTACCTCATCTCTCCAAAAATTCAGGCGGGTCTCTTTGAAGAGATAGACCGCCTGCTAGGTCAAGGAGTTATTGAAGAATCGAACTCCGACTGGTCACTCAGCATTGTGCCCATTCGAAAGAATTCTGGATCCATCAGACTATGTCTAGACGCTCACAAACTCAATGAACGAACGATCCGTGACGCTTATCCCTTCCCACAACCTGGTCGCATTCTCGGTCGTTTACCGCAGGCCCGATATCTCAGTACAATTGATCTGACAGAAGCTTTCCTGCAGATTCCTTTGGCCCGTAATTCACGAAAATATTGTGCCTTTAGCGTCCAGGGTAAGGGGATGTTCCAGTTCACTAAGCTCCCATTCGGTCTCATCAACAGCCCAGCTATTCTAGTCCGTCTGATGAACCGAGTGTTGGGGCAAGGTGTACTGGAACGAAACGTCTTCGTGTACTTGAACGATATAGTTATAGTCACGGAGACGTTTGAAGAACACTTTCGTTTGCTCAATGAGGTTGCGAGACGCCTAAGAGAAGCCAACTTGTCCATCAAATTGGGGAAATCGCACTTTTGTGTGCCAGAAATCCCATTCCTGGGGTACATTCTGTCTTCCCATGGTTTGCAAACTAACCCGGACAAGATCAGACCTATAGTGGAGTATGAGCGACCCAATACGGTTACGAAGCTTCGCCGGTTTATCGGCATGTCAAACTATTATCGGCGGTTCATCGCCGATTATAGTCACATTACCGCTCCGCTTCCAGAGCTTCTGAAGTCTCCATCTAGACATGTAAAATGGAACCAGGACGCGGAAGAAGCATTTCAAAATATTAAAGAAAAGCTCATAACTGCACCAATTCTGGCAAGTGCGAATTTTGAACACGACTTCATTATTCACACAGATGCTAGTGACCAAGCTATAGCAGGGGTTCTCACCCAGAAAATAGATGGTCGAGAACACGTTATAGAATACTTCTCTAAGAAGCTGACAACTCCCGAGCGTAGCTACCATGCCACAGAGAAAGAAGGACTGGCCGCCCTTCTCTCGATTGAGCACTTTCGGGGCTACGTTGAAGGGAGTCACTTCACTCTTGTTACCGACTCGTCAGCATTGACTTTCGTAATGCGCACAAAATGGAAGACGTCCTCGCGATTGAGCCGCTGGAGCTTATCACTACAGCAGTTCGACGTCACTATTGTCCATCGTCGCGGGAAGGAAAATGTGGTGCCAGATGCTCTGTCCAGGAGTGTCTGCACTGTTTCGCAAAAATCGGACTCATCTTGGTATAACAACCTGAAACAAAAGGTTAAAACTTCTCCAGAAGATTATCCTGATTTCCGGATTCCAACTTATGAAATTTGTCTTTTCAAACGACCCTGCTGATCACAGGTTCGATTGGAAAATTGTCCCCTCACCCGATACAAGAAAACTCATCGTATCCAACGCCCATGACCAGTCGATGCACATTGGCGTGGACAAAATGATAGCAAAAAATTGTCAACAACAATATCATTGGCCTCGGTTAACTACTGATGTCCGATCACACATACAGAAATGTACGGTGTGTAAGGAAATTAAACCGGCCAATGTACCGACCGCTCCTCTAATGGGGGGATATGCGCGTTTCCAGTCAACCGTGGCAGATAATAGCCCTTGACTACATCGGCCCTTTGCCAAGAACCCGGTCTGGAAAAACAATATATCCTCGTTATTATGGATCTTTCAGTAAATTGACCCAATTACATGCATGTCCAAAAATCTCTGTGTCTTCATTGGAGGTTATTCTGCAGGATCACTGGTTTTATCAGAACTCAATTCCGTCTATTTTGTTATCAGACAACGCTAGCACGTTTTTGTCGAAAGAGTTTGGGGCTTTACTGGAGAGGTTTGGAGTGAAACACTGGCTACCGACCAGGTATCACTCACAAGCCAATCCAGTATAACCCGCCAACCCGCACGTTTCCCGGGGAAATAAGATAGGTGGTTTAAGCGCCACTCCTTTCGGAGACCACCTTCCAGATATAGGGCTGCCCGGCCGCTGAGACCCCCAGGGAATGGGTCTAATGACTCCCGTTTTCAGAGAGGGAACGAATCGGGTGACGTAAGACTGGGGGTGGAGACAATGTAGGGGAAAAAGGGGAAGGGAAATCGATTTACAAGCGTAGGAATTAGGCGATTACGAAACAATACTTACGCCCGTTTATCATCACTGGATGACCTGAAAGAACCTGCGAATCCTGCTATAAAAGAATAGGGAGTTATCGTGGTTGTTTCGGGGAACCGCCCCAGCAAAATATAATAAATAATAAAATAAATTAACGACCGATTAACATGCTAAACTTTAATCAATTTTATTCTCGCATTGCATTCGGGATAGACTTTTACGAACGACGGTTCGCCTGCATTTATGCTACCAGCATTAACAAAACAACATATCACTACATATGTTCAGAACACATTCATTTTCAGATACATATATTTCTCTTCATGTTTCCATTCTCCTCTCTGCCTAGGCCTACTGTTTGCTTTCCCTTACTCTCTCTTTCTCTATCTAACCTCTGTCTTCATGTGTTGAGTGCTTTACGTGCGGTGTTCATTACAGGTCGGTTTAGGTGTGTGTGCTCAGAAGCGTGGCTGTCAGCGCAAGCGCGGGGACTAAGGACAGCCACGTGAAAGTTTCGATTGGCACGCTACTTACTGCTAGTTCTTCGGTAGCGGCGGGAACTGAGCCATGCGCATGGACTTACTTAATCATGCATGATTACTTACGGTTTGCTTTGCGTACGCTTTTGGTGGAGGGAATTCGAAAATCAAACAGTCGTTCATTCGATGAGCACCGTTGATCGAAGCTCGCGTCGCTGACGTTGACGCAGATGATATTCACGCAGCGGCGATGAACGGGTACGGTCGTCGCGGTGATGAACTGTATGTGGTTGGCGCAATTCAATGATGAACGCGGATGACTGCAACCTCTGCCTAGGGCGCGATGAAACGTACGCAAGCCCTCTTCCGGTCGACGTACTTCCGGGAAACCCTCGTAGCTGACGGTGGGGTCAGAAGCGATCGTTGGCTTTGGGGTGCGATGTGGGGTTTCGCAGTATGCCACAAACCTGATTAAACACGTGGTGTCGTTCGACGACATGATTAGCACACACACATAATGTACACAATATTGACCGACAAATTACCTGCACAATACTAAAACACACGCACGAAACTAGTAGCTATACGGAACTTGGCACTTTTCCTTAGCTGACTCAACTAATAAGGGAAAGACTTTAGTAAAATTAATTAAATTAAAGCATGCTAATATTTTGTTCACCTTTAAACACACATCACGGCGCGACACTTAAAATTCGATCACTCCTGCCTCTTCCACTAGCCAGAACGAAGTGATCGATCAAAGTCAATTTTTCCTCAGATCAAGGTGCGCATTATTAATTGCTTTCGCAATCATAACCTTCGGGAAATCCTGAGAGGAAATCCGAAGGTTGGATAATTCCCACGCTCGCGAAACGATCAAGGTTAAAGGGAGGGGGATTAGTCTACGCCGAAAGGCTTACATCACCCAGCTCGCTAAATCTGAGAGAGCGGACCCATTCGGGATAAGTTCAATATCCCCTGAATGCATTCCTCCGGGGGTCAATGCACAGCAGCAAGCGCGCAAATTTCATATCTGCTGCTATCACTTTTCCCTTTTTGGGCGGTTACAGCATGTGCGAGTTGGCTAGGGTAGGAACTCATTTAAATGATTGCTTGTGGGACGCTACTCGTGAATATGAAACAAGATTCATGCAGTGGGTGAACTTTCCAGTACTAGACTGGTTCAAACTAATTATAATATTTTGGATAATGTATACTGAAGTAAATACGAAAACATTTAAAGAACGGACATGCTCGTTACACCAGTAGAACGCGTTAATCGTTCGATAAATACGGCTACCAGATCTTATGCCAGGGAAGACCAGAGATCATGGGACTGTAAACTATCCGAAATAGAGCTTATGATTAACTCAACCATCCATTCTGCTACCGGTTATTCACCTTTCATGGTTACTCGAGGGCAGGAAGTAATAGTGGACGGCGGGGACTATAATCGTTTCGAAAACGAGGACGAGCAAACCCTCGAGGCACGAATGGCCAGGCTAAAAGCTTACTCGCCTAAAATTTTTGATATTGTATCTAAAAATCTTCAAAAAGCGCATAATGTATCAAGTCACAACTACAATCTGCGCCACCGTAGAACGGCGAAACCTTTAACGTAGGTGACACAGTGTATAAGCGTAATACGCGACAATCAAACGCTGCCGACCACTACAATGCTAAACTCGGTGCTCAGTACCTACCGTGCATTGTGGTGGCGAAACATGGCCATTCTTCTTATGAGCTGGCAGATGCTACCGGCCGGAATATCGGCGTGTGGCCAGCCAATCTAATAAAACCTGCCTAGAGAAATCAATTCAATTTCTACACAATAGCATGTGAAAAGCAGCTAAAGTTAATCGCCTCCCAGCATCTGGATCGACCTAAAATGAATATAAATAATAGAATATAAATTATCGATGTCGATCACACGAAGTGACCGAGGATAGATGTATATACCGATACGATGTGCCTATATAAACCGGCTCCTATTGTCTATCATGCTGACCACTAGAGCCATGCGGAAGGCCAACATATCGTCCATCGGAAAGGTCATTGAAGGTCATTCTTCGTCTAAGTTATCGCGGATACTTGTAGTTTTAAAATCGGTGCACCGTCGTAATACACAGAATCCAAACGCGCGCAAATATGGGTCTGTGTAGATCGAAAGATCATCATCAACTGATGCTGGATAGGAAACCGAGCCTCCTCTCTCTTTCTCAAATCGCTCATTCCGCCTTATGGACTCACAATTAGCCGAATAGGGGATTCATGGGGTAGGCTAATAATATTCGAGCATTTTTCGTGTTATTCTGGGAGAAGCCGCGATCATTCTCATAGTCGATTTCGGACCCTTTGATCGTCGGATTAATCTTGTTGGGTATATCAACCCGAACTCTGAAAACGGTGAGTTGCAGAGATATGGACTTGATTCTTATAGTCAGTGCCAACTCGACCGTTGGCTACCTCAGATCGGTCTTAAGTATGGGAAACTACGTTCACGTCGCGTTCGCAGATTTTGTAAATATGT
Source organism: Armigeres subalbatus (assembly GCF_024139115.2). NCBI lineage: Eukaryota > Metazoa > Arthropoda > Insecta > Diptera > Culicidae > Armigeres > Armigeres subalbatus. Next base: position 66,294 of record NW_026943144.1, read on the forward strand.
ATAGATTGTACCCTCGAAAAATAGTGTTAAGTGTAATGTATAGGTATCTAAGTTAAATTGCGCGTTATTTTCCAAATTTCAATAGTATCACATCTTGTTTCCGTTTGTTGTGAATATTTGTAAAAAAATAATATGCTTGAATAGGTTTAGTGTTTCGAAATCGATTTATTCTAGAAGATAGTGATCCTCGGATGTGGTTTGGGCGGTCGATAATATACTTATTCCTAGACATGCTAAGGGCGCACCAGCCATACAAAACTGAAAGTAAGCGTAGCGATAGTTTTGAAAAAGAAATATATTAATATTTCTTTTTCGTACCAACTCCGGGCGGATTGTAACCGTCAAGCGTTACAAATAAACAAATATATATGCGAGAATAATTTTGACTGCGATTTTCATAAAACTTGCTAACTGCCAAAAGTGAAGAGGGTCGGTTCAGAACACTGTTTGCTCTGGTGGGTGCAATTTTGCTTGGTAGCAAAATGTATACATACGTGGTAGCTGGGATGCTAGAAATGTGGCAAGCGGAACGGATGGGAATGTGGACGATGCCAAACCGAAGTAGCGGGAACGAAGAATGTGATGAGGTCTTTCTCTTGGTTTTCGGCAGTCAAAGTGGCTAGTTCGAGGAAGATTTCCCTCCGAGAAGAAAAAGTACAAGTGAAAAGTTTTGTGGGCTGGAGAGCCGGCACGTTTTCCAAAACCGGTTGCTAAATTGGAGTTTTTGCCGTCCGTTGGACAAGTGCGCGCATCGTCGGCCATTCCGGCGAATCACGCCATCAGTCGGGCGAACCGTACATCGGCAACTCGAAGTGTTTTTTTCGGAGATTCGTCCACAAGTCGTGCAAAGACAACGCCATTCCAACCGGCCACGCCGTCCGTCGGCCGATCCATTCATCGGCAAACCTGCGAGTTCCGCATCGTTCCATCCGTCGGCCATTCCGACGAGTCACGCCATCCGTCGGCCATTCCGACGAGTCACGCCATCCGTAGGCCGATCCATTCATCGGCAAACCTGCGAGTTCCGCATCGTTCCATCCGTCGGCCATTCCGACGAGTCACGCCATCCGTCGGCCGAACCGTCCGCCGGCAATTCGGCGTGTTGCGCCATCTGTCGACCTCCGCTCCGCCGACAAATCGTGTGAGGGTTACCCGTCGGCCATAGCTACCGAGTACAACGCCATCCGTTATCCGGCGACCGAACCATCGGCAATCCAGCGAGTTCCACCATCCGTCGACCCATCTTGGGCATCCGGCAGCACATCGAGAAAACGTTACCCGTCACCCATTCCGACGGCCACGCCGTCCGGCGGCCGAATCAGCAAGCCAAGCCAAGCGATCAAACCTAGCGACGTTTGCGGTGGAGAATCCTGCGACCATCGTCATCTACCAGCCCGCGCTGTCCTGTCATCAGTCGACCGAACCACGCCCCGTCGGCTAATCTATCGAGTCGAGACCCACATCGTCATCGGCGATTCGTACACGCCGTCGAGCAGCAAGTTGGCCTTGTAGGCAGTCTGCCATTGTCACCCCCATACTTACCGTGAGTAAACTGTTTGTAACCTAACCTCCAAGCTTCCGATTTTTAGCTAGTCCGAAAACCTCCCCATAACCTCCATCGACCCTGGGACTCGAGGACTAAAAGAGGCCTTGCGTGCCCACCCCGTTGACTACCGTTGGCTATAGACCAGTAGTCTGGGGTTTAGGACGGTTCCTCTTCTAGGACCTGTCGGCAGTTCCTCGAGGGCAAGAGGCCGTACCAGAAACGGTATCAACTACAAAGATTCGTGGCTAGACGAGGCAAACCTGACCATATTTACACGGATAATGCCACAAATTTTGTAGGAGCAAAAAACGATTTACATGCTCTTTACCAAATGCTTTCCAATACCACTGAAACTGCTCGTATCGCGTCCCTTCTCGCTACTGAGGGTATACACTGGCATATGATCCCCCCGCGTGCTCCTAACTTCGGCGGCCTTTGGGAAGCCGGGGTGAAGGTCGCAAAAAAGCATCTACTTCGTCAGTTGGGTAGCACATCGTTGCTGCATGAGGATCTAGTGACGATTTTGGCGCAAGTAGAAGGTGCTATGAATTCGAGGCCGTTAGCACCTCTATCAGAGGACAAAAACGACGTGCAGGCTATCACCCCAAGCCATTTCTTGATCGGCTCCTCGCTTCAAGCACTTCCTTACCCGGATATGATGGATGTTCCTAGGAATCGACTCAAGAACCGATACCAAGTGATCCAGCAGAAGATGCAGCTATTTTGGTATCATTGGCGGACGGAATATTTGAAGGAGTTACAACGGCAATCCATGATGAACCCTCGACGCGTGGATTTAAAGGTGGACCAAGTGATGATTCTACAAGATAATCTTTTACCCCCCGTGCGTTGGTCGTTGGTTCGCATTGTCGAGCTGCATCCTGGCGAAGACGGAGTGACGCGTGCAGTAACAGTCCGTACATCGACTGGAGCAACGATGAAACGAGCAGTGACAAAACTTTGTCCTTTGCCGTATGGCGACAATGAAGGTGCAACCGACTCAACGAATTCAGCCCACGATACTGGTGTTGAATAAGCAGATTTAGTGAGAGTGTTGAATGAAATTAAGCATATGGAAATCGTTGAACTATTGCTGAATTATAATTTAGATTCTATTGAAATGTAGCATTTCAGGTGGCCGGCTTATGTTAGATCTAATCACTTTAAATCACCAATGTAAATTCAAATTTGAATATGTGGAACCTAATTCCACAAAGTGCAACGGGCTATTGTGAGCCCTATTTTGTAATCGTTTAAATCACTGCTGAAGTTACATCATCCTCTATGCACCTTTCTCTTTTGTTGAATACGTTCAATAGATCGGTCACCTTTCCATATTAGCTCTCTTATCTATAGCGTAGTATTAAAAGCACATGTAGTGAAGTCTGAATAAAGTCACTTTGAAATAGTTTATTCGGGTTAATAAAGTGTTAATTTCTAATCGGAGTGCGTTGATTATTTGTGTCTGGACAACACCCATCCCAACAAATTCTAGACGATACAGATTCTACTATCTATAGTTCATACCAACTTCTGTTATCGAGGCCGACGCTCCTGGTCGGGTCGCTTTAGGACAAACGATTTGTTATGCATTTGGTATTATAATAACAGACCCCAGTAACATTTTGGTTTTATAATGGTTTAATAATAGTATTGTAGAGCGAAATATGGGTTTCAAGACCGTTATAGAACCAAAAATGCTACTTGGGAGAGTATGTTATGCCTGAAGTACTTTGTGAACTACTTTTTGGTATTTTTCCTTTGATATTTTAGATCTTATGCAAGGCAACATAACAGACTTACCCGAGCAGGAGAAATTAACTCAATAATACCTCATTCTGTTATTGATATCATACTCTGTTATGAAGGCAAAATACCAAAAAATAATACTAAAAATTAATATGCACAATACTTTGGGCATTACATACTCTGCCGCGATTCGCATAAGAGTCCCATGTCGATTTTTGACGATTTTGATTTTCTTTCAGAAATAAGCTTAAACTGAACTCATCTTTAAGAGCAACTGATAAAATAATGGGCTTTGTTCTAGAAATTTGGAAATCAAAACCCACTTGTGTTGTCCCATCTTGCTATTTATTCGCATAACAGTCACATTCCAGATTTTAATACATTTTTGCGCAAAAAATAAATACAATTATAATTCCTTTGTTAGTTCCATAGCAATATATACAGTTAAAGAATATTATGCCAAATTTTCAGAAAGATTGCAGGCTTTATCGATTTATTAGAATTTTTTGTATTTCTCCATATAAAACGAGTTTGAAAAATTCAACGGCATATTTCTCAAGTTGAATGAAACTGACATGGGACGGAACTGACATGCGAAGAGGGGCAGTTCTCTGTTATTACAATACCAAACGCATCACACGTGGTTTACATCTTATGCAAGGCTAGTTCATATTAATGTTTGTTATTGAGGTCATCCCTCATCCTGTTTTGGTAAGTATTAATATTAATAACAGAATTAGGTATTATTGAGTTATTTTCTTCTGTTTGAGTAGCACGTGGAAAGACATATAAAAAACAAAGAGCAAATTTAGGCCGAATCAGCACAAGACAGTTGTAATAGTGACAGATGCTAACAGATTTATGTCATTAATTGTGGTGTTATACCAATATGTATCGGTATCCCAGCAGCTGTTCACCAAATTATATTTTTCATGCGATTATGAATAGTCATTTCATACACCTGTATTTTGAAACCTACTTACTATCGATTCCATTATCTTGATGAGTTATCAGACCACCTAAGAAAGGAGCGGAACAAAGGATTGAGATTATCTTTAAACAGCTGGGAATTTCAAAATAGATTATATGCAATTTATATAGAATCAAAATAACTTTTAATAACACGTTTCAACTCCCCACTTGCATGTGCCTGATCCTGATATTAACACTGCATTACCTCTTGAAATGAAAGTTGCATTTGTTTGTAAACAAGAGTGGGGGCAATAGGTTTTCGAATTACTTGCGAGCATCAATTTGCTTTATTTGAAATAATATGGCCAACGTTATATTTTTTTTTTTGTGGTTTAAAATTCAGTTTATTTTGTCAAAATCATGTTAGTTTTTAAAATGCTGTATCGAATTAAAAATCTATAGTTAGTTCAAACTCTAAAGCGTTTACATCAATTCTTCCATTACAAAGATTAACGTAGCAGATGTAATTAATTAGAAGTTTTAGAATTTGTACACGAGCTGCTCTTCGTATGCCTGGCAAAGCGGGCTTCGCGAGGTCTTCAAACGAAAGTCGTCTCCATCCATCCGTTACTTCCGCCAGCTTCTGCTGCAGGACCGTCCATGCCGGGCCGACACGAGCACAGGAAGAAAACTTGTGTTGAAGTGTTTCGGGGTAGCCACAGTGCTGGCAGTTCTCGTCAGCTGCTAATTGCATCACGTGTAGCAGTTTACGGTACTCAATTTTCCCATTCACGAAAAGATAGAGTTGTGTACGTTGTGCTGATGATAGCTCTTTCATGTGTATATTGCGCCACGCGCGTGGCCAGTCAACTGCCGGACTGTTGCGTTCCACCTTTGGTAGCTCAGTTTGCAGTACGAAATGCTGGTGGATTTGATCGGCGGAGGGGTTTTGTAAGATTTGGCGAGGAATGTAGAATAAGTTTGGAAGGATTGATTTTATGTTAGGATTGTCTATTGGAATTGCTGGGCGAGGATTTGTATGGAGAATAATGGATTTATAGTGAGGAATGGAATCGATCTCTGTTATATGTCTATTTATTGCAACTCTTTGCTTTCAGTGCTGGGTGGTCCTTCTTCCGATCAAGTTACATAATGGGAACGCGGGCGACTATTCCTCTCCATAGGAAAGATCTCATCGTCGATGTGATTTTTGCTGTATGCACGCCAAGCGGAGGCAGCATCAAAAAGAGGTACCACAATTCCGACGTGCCGAACGTATTCAGCGTGATTACCTTCTGGTGCAGTGTAAGCTTACGCAAAGATTGTAGCCACATTTGTTGCGCAAACTTTCCCACCATTGCGTTCCAATTCATCGATGTCATCAAGCGTATTGAGTTTGCGAAGGAAATACCCAAAATTTTGACTACATGAGTAGTTTGTAGCCACTGGGTTTCAAACATATTCCCTTCGCAAAACCCAACATTTACCGCAACTGTTTTGCGCAAATTCAGACTCGCGCCGGCGGCAAGACCAAAACGACGAAAAACTTTCCTCATCGCCTCGATCTGCCACGGTGACGTTACGATGACGCTGATGTCGTCGGCGTAGACAACGAGCAGATCATCCCCACACACTTGCTCAAGCCTACACACCAGTGGAGGGGGCAGCAGGGACAGTAGGGACAGCATGGACCATGTCCAAGGGCTTGACGACCCCTCCCCAGCTGTCTGTGAGTCAGGGAGAACTGCCTAGGGCGTGGTGGGATTTAGCAGTGGGCTCTGTTAAAATCCCTCCCAAAAAACCACAAGTGCCCGTAAGCAGACTCTATCAAAGCGACTGTGTGCCGCTTCAAAAGCACAAGCCCAGGGAGTGCCATTGGCACATCAGGATTGATCCCAGTAAGATCCTGATTATGGTATACTGGTTGCATGTTATTGGTCTTGTTTTTGGATATTGAGATATTGTGAACGCGAGGGCTGGTAGTCTGGTTATTCTATTCTCTTAGTAAGGCCGGGTGACACCGACCTGAAACGGCGAATGGGCTAATGGCCAGGCTGTCTTCCGTCCCCTAAAACCGTGGCGGGCCTTGTAGCACGCGGTACAATCCTGTCGCTCAGCTGGCAGCTGAGTGGGAGTAGGCTCAGATGCTTTTCCCTGACTAGCGCTGATCTGGCTCTGAACACGAAAGTGTCAACCCTCGCATGGCCTCCCTGCATGCCGCAAGGTATGCATAGATAACCATGGGATCGTGAAGGCGACTACACCAGCAGGATTCGACAGCAGCCGCAAGGGGGACCCATCAGACATGAGTAATCCCATAAAAATAAAAATGACGAAGGAAGGAGGTGAAGCGAATGGTGGTAAGGAGAACCCTTTCACCAGACGCAGCGGCCTGGAAAGGTCGCCCCAAAGATCGCCGGGGGAAGGCGACGGTGAAGCCCGTGGAGGGTCTGAGGAGGTGCCGGTTGAAGTAAAGATGGACGGCCCTACCCTGACCCGCGTCATCAAATCTGTGATGGCGAACCACGAAGAACGCGGTGGTCACACGATGGAAGTAGTCACGGAAGTATCCGACGTGATTATGTCCTTCCTAGACAACCGGGTTAACTACAGCAAGGACTTGAAACTTGCTGTACAGGCACTCTGTGCCCTAGTAGTTGAGGCCAAAACGGAGTGGAGGTCCCTACTAGAGGCCAGTAAGAGTGCAGAGAAAGAGCTCCGCAAACTCGTCAAGGAGCGACAGCAGGCGGATAAGGATAAAGAGGAGGCGGAATTGAAAATTCGTCTCTTGTCCGAGGGCAAACGACTGGCGGAGAGCCAGGTCGAGGAACTCCGCAAAAGGATGGCTGTAACGGGAGCGACCCCGAAGCTGAGTAAGGTTACGCAGGAGGCGAACCTGAAAACAGCTGTCGAGAATTCCGCAGCCCCGAAGTCAGCGAGAAGGAAGAAGGTCGAGCGAAAGGATGGCCATCTCAAGCCGTTGAACCCAGTGCCTCCACCAGTGAGGACCACTGAAGCTCGCCGGGAGGAAGACTTACCCTGGAGGGAAGTCGTGAACCCCAAGAAGGCGAGACGACAACGACAGCAGACCGCAGAGAAAGCGGCAGGCGGAGCGATACGCGCCACCGTTAAGAAGGGTAGAGCCCAGAAGACGACGGGTGAACCTTCCAATGTCGGTGGTAGGCGTAAAGATAGAGGTGAGGCGATTATCGTCAGTACTGACGACAAGAGCTACGCCGAAGTCTTGAAGGCCATGAGAGTTAATGACAAACTCACTGGCCTAGGAGAGGATGTCAACTGCATCCGAAGGACGCGGAGAGGCGAGATGATTCTCGTCTTGAAGCGGGATGCTGCTCAGAAGAGTTCTGAGTACAAAAGTTGACAGAGGAAGTCCTGGGCGATGGGGTTCAAGTAAGAGCCCTATGTCCAGTTTCGAACATCCAGTGCAAGGGCCTGGATGAAGTAACCGAGGCTCGAGACCTGGTCGACGCACTGAGAGATCAGTGCAATGTCGAGATCCAGGAATCTACGGTTCGGTTACGCAAAGCTTCGCGGAATGCAGGTTGCCTCATTCCAAGTACCTCAGGCTGAGGCCAAAAGGTAATGGATAAGGCTAAACTGAAAGTGGGTTGGTCGGTATGTCCGCTAAGTATAAGCCAACCACTTCAGACCTGTTTCAGGTGTCTTGGCAACGGTCATAAGTCTTATGACTGTAAAGGACCTGATCGCAGTAAGCTATGCCGTAGGTGTGGAGCTGAAGGCCACCAAGCTCGCACCTGTCAGGCTGCACCAAGGTGTCTGATCTGTCCCCGGTACAGACAACAGACACCTCACCGGTGTCCAGGCTTGTCCGGCCTCTAGAAGGATCCAGACACGCAGGTAACACAGCTTAACCTGAACCACTGCGAGGCGGCCCAATTGCTGCTACAACAGTCGGTTACTGAGTGTAAAGCTGATGTAGCCTTGCTGTCCGATCCTTACCGCATCCCTGCCGGTAACGGTAGTTGGATTGCGGATAAGTCCCAGATGGTGGCCATCTGGACTTGCGGGCGATATCCCATCCAGGAGATAATATCATCACCTGACGATGAGGGTTTCGTTATAGCAAAGGTAAACGGTGTTTACTTTTGTAGCTGCTACTGTCCTCCCAGGTGGAGTATAGTGCAGTTTACTAGGGTAGTAGATATTCTTGCAGCAAGACTAACTGGCTTAAAACCGTTAGTTGTAGCAGGCGACTTCAATGCGTGGGCAGTGGACTGGGGATCCCGGTTCACAAACGCTAGAGGTCATACCCTGCTAGAGTCGCTAGCGGTACTAAACGTAGTCCTGCTGAACGAAGGCCAAGTGCCAACGTTCAGGGGACCCAGCGGTGATTCATGCATCGATGTGACCTTCTGCAGCGCGGGATGGACGGTGGAGCCAAAATGGAAGGTTCATGAGGGCATACCTCCAGCGATCATCAGGAAATCCGTTTTATGATCCGGTATACCCCGTAGCAACCATAAGGCGGATCGGCAAAGCCGATCTAGGATGGCGCACCTCGCAGTTCAACCCAGAACTCATGGAAGAATCACTACGATGGGAGACGCGAACAACGGGATTAAGTGGCGACGAGTTAATCGATGTACTAACCCGTGCATGCGATGTGACGATGCCTAGGAGGACCAAACCCCGGAAATCGGCAACCTGCGTACTGGTGGACTGACACAATTGCGGACCTTCGTAGAACCTGCCTTAGAGCAAAGAGAAGGCTGCGACGTGCCAGAACAGACGCTGAAAAGGTCGAGAGACGCAGGGTGTTCCAGACAGCGAGCAGAGCTCTGAACTACGAGATTAAATGTAGTAAGAGAGCCTGCTTCGAGCGGCTGTGCAGGATGGCAAACGATAATCCATGGGGAGATGCATACAGGATGGTGATGGCTAGGACTAATAGCACGCCACCTGAGAAATCTCCGGGGATGTTGGCCAAAATAGTAGACGGGTTGTTTCCGAGGCATGAATCATCGAACTGGCCAGCTACTCCATACGAGTCAGCTGACGTGGTACCGTTAGTGACTAACGAAGAGCTTATCGTAGCAGCAAGAAAACTTAAGCTCAATAAGGCGCCAGGCCCGGATGGTATTCCAAACCTGGCCCTTAAACACGCCATTCTTGCCAATCCAGATATGTTCAGGAGCTGCCTCCAGAGATGCATGGACGAAGGAAACTTCCCAGATCGATGGAAACGGCAGAAATTGGTGCTATTACCGAAGCCTGGCAAACAGCCGGGGATCCTTCGGCATACAGACCAATTTGTTTACTCGACACAGCTGGAAAGCTGCTAGAGAGGGTCATTCTGAATAGATTGTCGGCCTATACAGAGTGTGCTGGTGGCTTATCTAGCAACCAGTATGGCTTCCGTAAGGGCCGTTCTACCATCGAAGCAATTCGAGCGGTAACGGATACGGCAAAGATAGCGAGAGGTTTAAACAGAAGAGGTATTAGGTACTGCGCGTTGATTACACTTGATGTAAAAACGCGTTTAACAATGCTAGCTGGGCAGCAATTGCTGACTCCCTGCACCGATTGAGAGTTCCGGATTACCTGTGCAGGATACTGAAAAGCTATTTTCAGAATAGGGTGTTGTTATACGACACTGATGCTGGTCAAAAGTCGATCGTAGTGTCCGCGGGTGTTCCACAGGGATCGATCCTCGGACCGGTTCTGTGGAATATTATGTACGACGGAGTATTGCGCTTAAGTCTCCCGGCCGGAGTAAAGATAGAAGGCTTCGCGGATGACGTAATGCTAGAAGTAGCAGGTGACACTCTCGACGAAGTCGAACTGAAGGCTTCATACGCGATTGGCAGAGTGGAGGAATGGCTCAACTCGAGACGGTTATCCCTTGCACACCAAAAGACGGAAGTCGTGGTAGTGCATAACCGTCATGCGGTTGCAACAGGCTAGGATAAGAGTAGGGACCTGCACAGTTAACTCCGTGAGGTCTCTCAAGCATCTGGGCGTGATGATCGATGATAAGCTCAATTTTACGAGCCACGTCGATTATGCATGTCAGCGGGCTTCATTGGCGATAAAATCTTTATCACGAATGATGTCCAACAGATCGGCGGTGCATAGTCAAGTGCGTAGGCTGATAGCTGGCGTAGCATTGTCTATCATCCGTTATGGCGTGCCGGCATGGGCCGTAGCACTAAAAGCCGAGTACAATGTAAAGAAATTGATCAGAGTACACCGGCTGATGTGCTTACGTGTCGCGAGCGCATATCGCACCATATCATATGAGGCGGTGTGCGTTATAGCTGGAATGATGCCGATTGACACACTCCTAGAGGAGGATGTGGAGTGCTACAACGAAAGGGACTCGGTGCAAGTGCGACGTGTCAAGAGAGCAGCTTCGTTGCTCAAATGGCAAAGAGCATGGGACACCGCAGTCAAAGGTCGTTGGACCCACAGACTGATTCCAGATGTGTCCAACTGGGTTGATAGGAAGCATGGTCAAGTCAACTTCCACCTAACACAGGTGTTGTCTGAACATGGCTGCTTTAAGAAATTCCTACACAGGTTTGGCTTCGCAGATTCTGCGGAGTGTCCTGAATGTGTAGGTGAGGTAGAATCGGCAGAGCATGTGATGTTCGCATGCCCGCGATTCGAGGTAGAACGCAATACCATGCTGCTTATTAGTGGTATGGATACAACCCCGGACAACCTCGTCGAGAGGATGTGCCGGAAGGAAGCTATATGGAATGCGGTGAACACAGCATCTCAACAGATCATGTCGAAACTGCAGCGGTGGTGGCGTCTTGAACAAAACCAACGAGTGCAGCAAGGGCACCTGTGATGCAGTGAACATTTGCTCACCCCGACAACCAACATGTCGCGGGTGGGCTGCGGGACCTCAGTATGTACATATAGAGGTCATTGCGGTTCACGCGCGGTGGTTGTTGTCGGGGTGCTCGTCTCCAACGTGAGATTATGATACGGACCGTTAGGTTACTATCATTGCTTACGATCGACGGGTGGTGAGGTAGCCACCCTTGAAGTCGATGTTGTGTGTATTGACGTCAAGTGCGTTAGCATAGGCGTGAGCGTTCTCAATAGTCCCCCCCTGATGTACTGCTTAATTGCGGGCCGGGGTAAGGACTGGCGAAAGGGTTTTGGTTTTAGTGGGTCGGGTAAGAGTTACATGACATACCCATCCCCACACTACCTGAGTACCTCCTCAGGTGTATGGTTGCAGATTTCCGTTTACCCTTGCTCAAGAAAAAAAAAAAAAACACCAGTGGATGGAGATAGAGCACGAACAGATGCATGGACAACGGGTCGCCTTGCCGCACCGACCGTGTGATCTCAAACGATCGAGAGAGGTGCCCATTGATAAGCAGCCGGGATGTGGACCGACTGGCTATGTTCGAGAGAAGAGAGATGAGTTCCTCGTTGAACCCGAGCGACCGCATGGTTTCGAAAAGGAACGAGTGCCGCACCCGATCGAAGGCGTTCTCCAGATCGAAGCTGATGAGCTTACCAGCGCGACGGTGATGACGGAGACTGGCGATCCGATCTTTCAAAGCGAGAGTGGCCTAGAAGATGTTTCGCTCTGCGTTTAAGCATTTCTGTCCGTTGCTAAGGACGCGGTGGGCCTGCATAACGCGTTCCATCCTGTTTTTCAGGATGCGGGAGAGCAATTTATAATCGCTGTTGAGCAGCGATATGGGCCGGTACGCTCGCGCTGTGTTGTCGCCTCCCTTCTTCTTCACTAACACGATGACGCCCTCCACGAAGGCATGAGGGAGATTTCCGTTGAGTGCTTCATTCATAAGCATGTTCAACACACGGTGGATGACATCGAACATCCGGAGATAAAATTATCGTGGGATCCCGTCGGCACCGGGGGATCGTTTGGGTGCGCTCGCCCTGATAGCAGCCAGAATTTCTGCTGTTTGTATCTCCTCCATGCACGCTTCGTTCAGTGGGTCGTCCGGTGGGATAACACGTTCGCAAGCAAAATCGTCCGCGTTGTTGGCATTGCCGTCGTTTTCTGCTATTTCTTCTGAGTACAGGCTCGAGAAAAAACCAAACAGATTTGCCTCGATCGCTTGAGGCTCGACGATGATTTCGTCTTCTCCCGTCTGTAGCTGCGAGATCGTTGTTTTCTTCCGTCGTCTTTCCCCCAGCTGGAAGATCTACATTGGCTCGTCGGCCAAACATGTGGGAGAAATTACACTGCAGTGCCAACATTTCCCCTTTCAGCCGGTTGATGGTGGTGATCATTTGTGGCTGCTGAAAATAGCCGTCGTACGCTAGCCGTAGTTGCGCATAGAGGTGCTGATGCGTATCGTGGAACTCCTCGTAGACGGCACGAGATTTCCACTTGATTTGGTTTTGATTATTGGCTTAGCGTACGACAGCCACCATTGCATACACGACGCGTAGTTTCTGCGCTGACGAGTCCAATATTGCCACTTATACTGAAACTCGGCAACGTTTTCTTCGGTAAGAAGATGCGGTCGAAGGGCCCAGAAACCGCGCCCGGGCTCGTGTCCCAGTGGGGGAAGACAAAGTCTGAGCGTTAGCGCCTTGTGATCCGTGAAACAGCAGACGTGCGTGTAGGCCGACTGCAGTTTGTCGTGAAGACCACGGCTAACATAGATCCGATCGAGTCGAGATCGCGCGTTTCGACAGACATAGGTAAAACCTGCATCACGTGGACACAACTTCTCCCATACATCATGTAGCTGCAGCTGCTGTACAGCTGTTTTGAGGGACGGACTGGTGTTCGGGCTGGACGAATCGCACGTACGCAGCACGCAATTGAAATCGCAAGCTACGATGACGTTCTCGGTGTGGTGGCGGAGATAATAGACAAGCGTGTCATTGAAGAACTCTTCTCTAGCAGCGCGCTGCGCAGAGCCGGAGGAGCGTAGACGTTGCAAATCGTTGTGTCGTGCACTCGCAGCGCGATTAGTCGGCTGTCCAGGCTCTTCTCCACGTGAGTGACATGGATGTGCTCCTTCACCGCAACAGCTGTGCCTCTCCTCGTGTGGTCCACATTCGCGAAAACGACAAAGCCAGGCAAGGAAAGCTGTTTGTTCTCGACTTCCTGCAGACACACTATATCGAGGTTTTGGCTGCTTATGAAGGTTCGGAGTGCGTTCAGTTTTGTGGGGTTCGTGATCGTGCCGATGTTGATGGATGCGAGATTGTAAGACGTGAGAGCCATTTATGGAAGAAAGTCCACATCCTGCTCGTCGTCACCGTCGTTGCATCGCTGTTTCTTGCCGGGCGGGCGTCCTCGGCTTCGGCTGCTTCTCGTCGATGTTGATGAATCGTCCGTGTCGTTGCCGGCGATTCGGTCTTTCGATCGCAACGCGTTTGCTGGCTTTTTGAATATGTCAACCAAGACCACTTCAGCGGTCTGTGGTTGTGTGCGCAACGACGACGATGTGCTGCGCGCGATTTGTGTTTGCAGCGGGTTGGGAGACACCGTTCGTGCAATGGGCGCAGTCGGCTGGCTTGCAGTTGGGTTTATTGAGCCAGACGGTTCGGTCTGACTCGACGGCTGTGGCAGCTCGGGGAAAGCCTCCAGCGATGCTGGTGGTGGAGCGACAGAACGCTGACGGACCGGTTTGGCGCTCGGGGGTTTTGCACCGTTCGCCTTCTTCGGTGGTTGTCGTGGCCCAGTTTGTTTCGCCACGTTCGCATAGCTCTTCTGGACTAGCAGCTTTTTGTTCTGGACACACGATATGCCAGTATGCGCTTGCTCTTTGCAGTATTTACAAGAGACGATCTGCCCCTTGTAAACAATGTAGGCCTGCTGTCCATCGATCGTTACCCACGAATCGATGTTTCGATGGACTAGCATTCGGGCCGACCAAATGCCGAGCGGTATCCCACCGAACTCGAACCCTTCTTCCGATGTTAGCTCTCGTAGTGAAAACACTTCACCGAACGCACTCAAAAATTCCTCGATTTTTCTTCGTGGACGTTTTCTGGCAGGTCGTGCGCTTTGACCTCTACATATCTATCTTCCATGTTAATGCGAAGCTTGTACTTTTTCCCCACGTGCTCCACTTCATGCTTCTCATCATGTTCTTGCACTATTCGTTGTGCGAGCGCCAGGTTGTCAACCTTGACGAACGCACATTGTTCACCTCTGTGGCACTGTAGTCTCAACACTTCTTCTTTCTTCAGGCCGAGTACCGTGCGGCAAAAGCCGTGAACCTTTTCGAATGACGGCTTCACCGGGAAACTCGAATAGTCAATACGAAAAGTATTTTCTCGCCTCATCGCGGATCACTAAAACGCGCGACGCGGCACAGACGGAATCGAACTTTAACCACTGTAATCGATCACTTGACTTTCCAAGAGCGCAATCGGAAACACGTCTGCACGTCTCAGAAGCTGAGCGGTAACTGACTATTATCTTCTATTAATAATGGTGTTGTCCTCCACTTCTTGCCAAAAATTTTGTCTCGTGAGCTGAGGTTTGAGTGAACGTGGTTTCATTCAATTCCGATGGCTTAGCTCCGGACAACGAGAATTCTAACCCGTGTACCATACGGCCAACACTGCATTCAAATAGACCATCTTTTAAACGGCGACGGAAATACAGAGCATGATTCCGATGACTTGATTTTTTATTTATTACCAGATTAAGACCGGAGTGGCCTGTGCAGTACACAAAAATCTTCTCCATTCAGCTCGTTCCATGGCTGCACGTCGCCAACCACGCAGTCTGCGGAGGATCCACCTTGCTCGCTGTGCACATAGCCTTCTTGTTCCCTTCGGATTGTTATCGAGAACCATTTTCACCGGATTACTCCTCCATCTACCGTCCGCCATCTGCACCTCACCATAAATGGTACGCAGCACTTTCTTCTGGAAAACTCCCAGTGCGTGTTGGTCCTCCACGAGCATCGTCCAGATCTCATGTCCGTAGAGAACTACCGGTCTAAGAAGCGTTTTGTAGATAGTCAGTTTGGTACGGCGGCGAGCTCTATTCGATCGTATTTTGTCTTCGACCTGTTGATGACTAGTCCAATCCGTTTAGCTTCGCTTTTCAGTCTGATGAAGGCTTCTTCCATCCTCTCAAAGTTACGTGTCATAATATCAATGTCATCGGTGAATCCAAATAACTGGACGGACTTCATGAAAATCGTACCACTACGTACACTCGTGTCAATCCCTCCCCTTTGTATTACTCCCTTCAAAGCGATGTTGAATAGCAGACACGAAAGACCATCACCTTGCCATAATCCTCTGCGCGTTTCGAAGGGACTCTAGAATGCTCCTAAAATTCGAACTACGCACATCACCCGATCCATCGTCGCCTTGATCAACCGTATAAGTTTATCCGGAAATCCGTTTTCGTGCATTAGCTGCCATAGCTGGTCCCGATCGATTGTATCATATGCGGCTTTGAAGTCGATAAATAGATGATGTGTGGGCACGTTGTATTCGCGGGATTTCTGCAATACCTGACGTATGGCGAACACCTGATCTGTGGTAGACCGTTCACCCATAAATCCCGCCTGGTACTGCCCCACGAACTCTCTTGCAATTGGTGTTAGTCGGCGGCATAAAATTTGGGAGAGTATCTTGTAGGCGACGTTCATCAATGTGATTGAGCGGTAGTTGCTACAATCCAGCTTATCGCCCTTTTTGGTAGATGGGACACACGACCCCTCCCACCCAGTACTGTGGTAGATCCTCACCCCCCCACCTCTGTAATTACCCAGTGCAGCGCTCTAGCCAGCGCCTCATCATCATGTTTAAACAGCTCTCCTGGTAGTTGGTCAACGCCAGGGGGCTTGTTGTTTTTCAATCGGCCGATCTCCTTCTGGATTTCCTGAAGATTCGGAGCCGAAAGTCGTATGTCCTGCGCACCTGCTCCTAGGTTCATTAACACACGACAGTTCTATGAGAAATTAAACCGTTCGGGTGAGGGCCACGTGCCACAGCATGATATGTGAAAGGCCATAAACGGGAACCTTCTTACGAACGAGCGTGAGGTGATCCAAAGGTGGCGGCAGCACTACGAAGAGCTCCTGAATGGCGATGTGGCAAACAACGGTGGTGGTATGCATTAGTGCGGTACAGTTTCTCCATCTCTTCACGGTCTCGATCTTCCTGCTGGTGCTTTTTCCTTCAAAAAATCGAGTTTTGTCTGTTCCGCGCCCGTTTGTATTGTGTCTCGTTCGCTCTCGTGCGGTGTTGCAGCAATCTCGCCCATGCGACTAACTGTTCAACTAACTGCCCACATTCGCCGTCATACCAGTCGTTTTTCTGATCCGGGGCACCGTGCCTAGTACAGTGGTGCGGTGGTTCAATGGTGGATCGAATATCTCTCCAGCCATCATCAAGAGAAGCTGCACCTAGCTGCACTTCCGTTTGGATTGCCACTTCCACTTGGAAGTCTTGGAAGTCTAGTGTCTGGTAGCCGCCCGATGTTTATAGCCGCCACGGAAGGACGAGTGCGACGCGTTTTGTACACCGTCGAGAGCTTTGAGCACTTATGCGTTAAAAATAATCTAGAAGTTACGCATTGCTAAATGAACCCAATCGTGGACCATTATAAATATACACACTGAGTCATAGGTATTCATCATATTTTCATTGTAATCTATATGAAAACATGGCGAATACTTTTGTCTATCAGTGTACACTTATGAACACACATACACACATACATATATACATACATGCTCATATACATTATACATGCAAACATAAACACGCACACATCTTTATTGTGGCATTAGGTATCTATATTATTAAAGTTTGGTACGGGAGGTCCACGCTTTCTTTCCTCTTTCCCTCTATTCCAAGCTATTGAGTTATTTTAGGTAATTCCTAAAGACGCTCAATATCTAGGAGTCATCTTTGCGGTACATACAGCGTAGTTGGCCTGGTCATTTTTATTTATTTATCACCAGACTAAGGCCGGAGTGGCCTGTGCTGCACATAAAAGTCTTCTCCATTCAGCTCGGTTTAGCAGAAAAGGTTATGAGGCCGAAAGGGTCGTTTGACCCGAAGGGTCATTTGGCCGAAAGGGTCATTTGAAAAGTGAGAAGTGATGCGTCTCACTTCTCACTCCTCATTCCTCATTTCTCACTACTCACCACCAATGTCCTCACCATCACTTCGCGCTTTCACTTTTACAGTGAGAAGAGAAAAAATAAGAGTGAAAAGTGAGTCGTCTCCCTCTCACTCATCATTTTTCACTTCGCCGTAAAAATAGGACGTCTCACTTTCTACTTCATTTATCGTTTCCTGCTGTAGTGAGAAGCACGAAATGAGTAATGAGACGTCTCACTACCCATTTGCACTACTCACTTGTCACAGTGAGAAGTGAGAAATGAACTATTCGGCCAAATTTCCTATTCGGCCAGATGATCCTTTCGGCCAAATGTCCTACTCGGCCAAATGACCCATTCGCTCAAACGACCCTTTCGGCCAAACAACCGCCAGATGGGTTTCGGCCTAATGGCTTGTTCTGCCTAGTGGCATTCGGCTAAATGGCTTTTGGCCGCATAGGTTTCGGCCAAACGACCCTCTCCCCACAATTTCGATTTCCATTTGGTTAATGAAAATTTTTGACATGTTCGTGATTTTATATTTTCGAAGTTGGTTCATAAATTTTAGTCATATATCAATTTAAAACGGCACTTTTGATGGAAAGGCTCACAGCATGGTTCACATAACATCTACCAGACTATCCAGATTTCAAAAAAGATGAAACAACTTTCACTACTTCACTACCACACAAACTATTCACTTGATCGCGCAAATGCTCGTCATGATTCTTCCAGACCATATCCTTTGCTGAATTTGTTCGGTTGAACGCATTCACCTGAAGGACTGTAAGAGCATCCTCGACAAAATATCATCTTAAATGGATAAACATTCTTCGTGCATGGAACACGCGCTTCATCGCACTCCCCGACAGGCATTTGTGCGTTCGGAAAACCAAACAAAATAATCCCCCTCTTTACTAAGTTTCTCATCCCCTGCTTGGTCAACTGGAATTTGATTCCAGAGATTAGGAATGAGTTGGCGTTGAGCGGCCCAAGTTTGTTTTTATATAAACACACCATTTTCGCCGCTGTTGTACGGAGTGCTATAAACGGCGCTATATTTAGTGTCGATTTGCTGGAGAAACTGTTATTAACTTTCGTACAAACGCTGCCGCGCATTCCTCGAATGTTTTGTAAAAATTTTACGCGACGTTCTTCCGTAACAATTTCAGCATTTTCAAATAGATTTTTAATCCTGTTTACGCAAAAATTGCGCACACTTTCAGGTCCCAATATCCCGATATTAACTTGTCCGGAGCGGAGCTCCCACCATGACCGCATCCGCCCTGCGGGTGTTGCTTCGTTCCCACGCTGCACGATAAGCATGAAAAGCGACAGCGCGCTTTGTTGCGGATGATAATGATTATGACGATGATGACGCCGATGACGACGGCGATGATAACGCCTCTACCTGGGTAAGTTTCGTTTATGATGCTTGAACGTGTCGCAAAATTCTTCCTCAAATGGAAAGGCGGGGGAGGCGAACCTTTAGGACGTAAACACTTTCATGGATTAGCGCGGCTTTGCTGCCCGATTTTGCGCGCGGATGAGTCTTGGCGGGATGTAGATAAGAGAAGGACGAAGGATGAGACAGTGCGCGATGGCACTTCCAGCTGAGTGCGGGCTGAAGAAGATTGCTTCCGGTTGTCAGAGAAGCAAATTGCCCACCATTAAACTCATCAGGATGTAGTAGAAGAGACACGGAAGGATTAGTGCAGACCAGAGAGAAAAGCAAATGTTTGGGATTAGAGTTGAATGACCGCAATATTTTTACAGATTTATTTTTGTTTCACAAATTGCAAAACAAGTGAAATAAAGTTACGATCGTATAAACATGTTCGTAACTAATTCGAATTAATATTTTTGGTATTTTTAGTTACTAAGGTACATTCTTCTAGAAAAATAAGAGGATTTTCCAGAAACACATGGTACATGCATGATACATTTGGTCATTACTGACTCTCTACACAGCAAAAAAAATTGTAATATCACATCTGATTTGATGCACATCATCGCCGTCGTAAATCACATGTATTATTACATCTGTTTTGTGTTACAAAAAATAACGTAATTGGCATTTTGTCGCCAAAATAAAACGATGTAAGACGTAATATGTTTGATGTAATGAATAAAACGACGTAATAACTAGGGTAAAATGCCCAATAGTGGACCCCCTAGTAGGGAAATTTTACCTTCCTGGCATAAGGAGTGAAATTTCAAAATATTAATTCTGCGTGATATCTAATATCAAGCTCTTGCATCTCCTCTCACGATATATACATGAAAAACGCAAATACTGACGTCGTTATTCGTTGAAATTAACATTTTAAAGTCTGACTAATTGTTCTATAGTGGACCCCCCAACTATATAATAGGAATTACTCTATATCGACACTTCATTTGATTTTTTATGTTCCGTTTCAGGACGTTCTTCTTCCTATTATGGACCCCCCCCAAAAATATTCCTATAATGGACACACTGTCTATTTTTTACTTTCATCTATTTTTATTTCTTCCATAGCATTTCCAATGCATGTAATCAAATCAGCAGAACCGTAAGGTAGCCTCCTGATGGAATTTCATATAAAATGTTTACATTGTGCTGTAATAATGCAAAATGCTGGAGGGTCCACTATTGGTTGGGGGTCCACTATTGTGCACTTTACCCTAGCCAGCATAAATCTCGCTTTCGGCAGCTGGGTTGCGTTCGGGAATTTTCTTTCATGCTTCCAAAATATATTTAGGAAAAATATTTCTTATAAATTGTTATTTTTCTTTATTTTGCACATAGATATACAATTGTGATACTTTATAATTGTTTCATCCTTGACCCGAAAACACGATACACAACATACGACATATAACATCGAGAACAAATTATTGATTTTATTTCAACCAACAGTATTTCGAAATAAAGAATTTGCGTGCGTGGACTTATTTTATAAATGAAACTTTTTTCGTCTATGTTTGATGTACTACACTTAACGATCGATTCCTTCGGATATTTCTTAATAAATTTCTCCATTAATTCCTTCAAAAACTCCTTCGAAATTCAAAAATTCCTTCTGAAACCTCCGGGAATTACTTCAGAAATTCCTCTGGGTGTTTTTCCACCACAGTTACTCTAAATTTCCTCCACGAGTTTCTCTGAACCCTGTATGAGATCTTTCGACTATTTCTTCAGAAGTTCCCGCGAAATTTCTCTCAAAATGTCTCTAGGAGTTCCTAAGAAATTATTATTATTATTATTATTTTATTTGTGACATTTTACCATTTGGGTGGCATTCATGTCAGGTAATTCATGCTTAAAAGTAATTGGTTACAATATGAAGAATAGATTAAATTCTCCCTTGAAATAAAATCACTTTCTTTAAAATCGTATCACTGTTGTTTCTTTGTCGGTGTCGAAAGTCAGTATTTCCGACAGTGATCCGCCTATGTTCACACACATCTTCCTTTTTGCTCTAATCCCCTGCATTCACTATAATATGTGGTGTACTGGTGAGCTGCACCCGCAAATGTGCATATCGGTGGTGCATTGTTCATCCGTGCGGGTAAGTCGTGTGTCCAATTCGGATACGTGTTAAGACACGTTGTTCGAGGACATTGATCCGGGTATTTATATGTCGTTTGTTTGATTTGTCGCAGTTGTGTTCTACTTTGGTACCATTCTTGTTCCCAAGCTTCCCCAAATCTTGCTTTTATGCATTGTACTACATCTTGGGCTGGTATTGGGATGTCCTGTTGCGAAGGTTACCTCCAATTCTGGCTAACTGGTCCGCTTTCTCGTTGCCCACAATCCTGAGTGACCAGGTATCCAAATAAACGTTATGTCTCAGAAATTGCGATGGTATTTGATCGACTGTATCCAAGGATGCTTTTGATCGACTGCCGCTTAATGCATCGATGCAGTTGGCAGAGTCAGTCATTAGTTGTGTTGTTAAATTCAACAATCGCCTTTGATGACTGATTTTATGAGTAGATCTGTCATATTTTGTTTCCTGTATATTCATCCGGTGACACAAAATTGGTTCACGCTGATATGTTGTACAGGATTTTAATGCATAAAAATTTCGGTTTGTTGACATCTAAGATGTCAAAAAAAAATCATTTGCAGTAAATTATCCAAAGCTAGTTCCAAGAGTTGATATTCAAAGATGATTTTTCATGAAATTAAATTAGCTTCTTAATCGTTATGTTATTCTAGGTCGAATAATGATGTTGATTCACGATGGCATCTGGTGTCTGTACTGAATTCAATGGAACTATGCTCGAAAGTTTATCAGGACGTTCAGGAATTTCTGCGGAAATACTTCAAGAAATTCCACTACAAACTCTGCGGAAAGGTTTGCCCAGCAATTCCTTTTAAGAAAGAGGGTTGTTATCTGTGAATTCCACCGGCAGACTGAAACCTTTGGTAGTTTCACCGAGAATTTCATCGGCAATTCTCCGGGAATTTCTTCACAAATTCTCCGTAAATTTCTTCCGATCTTCAGGATCTCCTACGGAAATCCTTTCTTAAGAATTTTTTCGAAATTCTCCGAGGTTTCTTCGGCAATTCCTTTGCTAATACTATCAATTCCAAAAATTCACTGAATATTCCTCACATCACGTTGGATGTTCTTCGGGAAATCGTTCTGAACTTTTCCGGGAAATTTTCCAAGAACTCTCCAAATTATTCCGACAGAATGAATTTGCAAATTCCATTGGAAATTTTCCTGAGAATTGCATCAGAAATTCTTCCAAAAGTTCTTCGGAAATTATTTTAAGAATTCCTTTTGAAGTTCACCATGAGCACCTTTCAAGTTGATACCATAAGGATTTCTTAAGAGAAGTCACCTGAATTTATATTCCTTCGCGAATTCTTCTATAGTTCTTCTTGGAGTTCCTTTAGTGATTCCTCCGAAGTCCTATGACAATTCCTAGAACCCTTTGGGAATTTCCCTCATGACTTCCCGTTTCTCTGGGATTCATTTGTGAATTCCAAAATATTCCTTTGGGAATATATTACGCTTTGCAACCTTTCTTGGAATACGCTGGAGAATCTTGCCTGTAACTCCACTTGGGAATTTGCTCGAATTCCATTGAAATTCCTCCAGAAATCCGCCTGACAATTCTTTTTGGAGTTTCTTTAAGATACCTTTGGAATTTCTTTGATTTCTCTGAAGTACACCGGTAATCTGTGGAAATTTCTTCCAGAAATTCCTCCAGAAGTTCATCAACGTTTTTTTTTTTATTTCTTCTCAATAAAGACAGGATTGATTCATCTACGACCAAAGGTCGTACAGACTGAATACTTAACACCTAGCATGAGACAAAGGACATGACACATTACACCCAGTGGACTAGTGAAGGATTTTCTTCCGTATCACGAAAGCTTCCTCCTTACCAAGGAATCGAACCGGCACTCCATAGCATATGCTCCTAAGGAATGGACGTCACAACTGCACGGCACGAAACTCCACATTCTCCTAGGAAGTCCTCCGAAATTCCTTCAGGAATTTGCCTGGAAGTTCCTCCAGGAATTCATCTGGAAGTTCCTCTAGGAATTCCTCCGAAGTTCCTCTAGAATTCCTCCGAAGTTCCTTTCTAGGAATTCTCTCAGTTCCTCTAGGAATTCCTCCGGAAGTTCCTCTAGGAATTCTCCGAGTTCTCTAGGAATTCCTCCGGAAGTTCCTCTAGAATTCCTCCGAAGTTCCTCTAGAATTCCTCCCGAAATTTTCAGGGATTCCCTCCGGAAGTTCCTCTAGGAATTCCTCCGAAGTTCCTCAGGAATTCCTCCGGAGTTCCATTCAGGAATTCTCCGAAGTTCCTCTAGGAATTCCTCCAAGAAGTTCCTTAGGAATTCCTCCGAAGTTCTTCTAGGAATTCCTCCGAAGTTCTTCAGGAATTCCTCCGAAGTTCCTCTAGGAATTCCTCCGGAGTTCCTCTAGGAATTCCTCCGGAAGTTCCTCTAGGAATTCCTCCGAAGTCTCTCTAGAAATCTGGAAGTTCCTCTAAGAATTCCTCCCAGTTCCTCTAATTCCTCCGGGTTCTTCCAGGAATTCCTCCGAAGTTCCTTCAGGAATTCCTCCGGAAGTTCCTCTAGGAATTCTCCTGAAGTTCCTCTAGGAATTCCTCCTGAGTTCTTAGAATTCCTCCGAAATCTCCTGGAAGTTCCTCTAGAATCTGGAAGTTCCTTCAGGAATCTCCTCCGAAGTTCCTAGAATTCTGGAAGTTCCTCCAGGAATTCCTCCGGAAGTTCCTCTAGAAATTCCTCCGAAGTTCCTTCTAGAATTCCTCCGAAGTTCCTCTAGAATCTCCGAAGTTCCTCTAGGAATTCCTCCGAAGTTCCTCCAGGAATCGGAAGTTCCTCTAGAATTCCTCCGGAAGTTCCCCAGGAATTCTTCCGGAAGTTCCTCTCAGGTTCCTCCCAGTTCTCTAGAATTCCTCCGAAGTTCCTCTAGGAATTCCTCCGAAGTTCCTCTAGAATTCCTCCGAAGTTCCTTCTAGAATTCCTCCGAAATTCCTCTAGAATTCTCCGGAAATTCCTCTAGGAATTCGGAAGTTCCTTCCGGAAGTTCCTCTAGGAATTCCTCCAGTTCCTCTAGGAATTCCTCCGGTTCCCAGAAATTCCTCCAGTTCTTCAAGAATTTTGAAGTTTTTCACAAATTCTCCGAAGCTCCTCCTAGAATTCCTCCGGTTCCTAGAATTCCTCCGAAGTTTTCAGAAATCTCCGAAGTTCCTCTAGGAATTCCTCCGAAGTTCCTCTAGAATTCTCCTGGAAGTTCCTTCAGAAATTCCTTCGGAAGTTCCTCTAGCAATTCTTCCGAAGTTTCTTCAGCAATCCTTCCAGTTTCTCTAGGAATTTCCCTGGAGTTACTTCAGGAATTCTCCGAAGTTCCTCCAGGAATTCCTCCTGAGTTCCTCTGTTCCTGGAAGTTCCTCAAGAATTCCTCCGAAGTTCCTCTAGGAATTCCCTCCGAAGCCTCTGAAATTCCTCCGAGTCTCTCCAGAAATTCCTCCTTTAGAAGTTCTTCTGTGAATCCTCCTCGAAGTCTCCTCTAGGAATTCCTCCGGAAGTTCCAGAAATTTCTCTCTGAAGTTCCTTTTAGCAATTCTTCCGAAGCTCTCTTCAGGAATTCCTCCGGAGCCTTTTTCAGGAATTCGGAAGTTCCTCTAGAAATTCGAAGTTTCTTCTAGAATTCCTCCGGAAGTTCCAGAATCTCTGGTTCCTTTGAATTCTCCAAGTTCCTGAATTCCTCCGAAGTTCTCTCCAGGAATTCCTCCGCCAGTTCCTCTACAAATTCCTCCGGAAGTTCCTCCAGCAATTCTTCCGGAAGTTCTTCAGCAATCTCCGGAAGTTTCTCTAGGAATCTTCCGAAATTATTCAGGAGTTCCTCCGGTTCCTCTAGAATTCCTCCGAAGTTCCTTTCTAGGAATTCCTCCGGAAGTTCCTCTAGGAATCTCCGGTTCCTCTAGGAATTCCTCCGAAGCTCCTCTAGCACCTCCGAAGTTCTCTAGGAATTCCTCCAGTAGTTACTCTAGGAATCTTCCGGAAGTCTTCTAGGAATTCCTCCGGAAGCGCCTCTAGAAATCTTTAGGAAGTTCCTTCTAGAATTGAAACCTTCTGAAGATTCCTCCGAAGATTCCTCTGGAAGAAATTCTCAAAGAGTTCTCGGGAGTCCTTTGAAGTTGCTCCGGGAATGCCTTCGAAAACACTTCAGAGAATCTCTTCCGGGAATTTCTTCGGAATTTTGAGAGAAGTCAACATCGGGAATCTATCTGAGAGATCTCACAAGAATTTTTCTTGAATTCCTTCGAAATTCAGAGAATTCTTCGAAATTCCTAGAATTCCTTCGAATTTCAGGGAATTCCTCGGAAATTCCTCAGGGAATCTTCCGAAAATTCTTCCGGGAATTCTCGAAATTCGAATTTTTCTGAAATTCCTCTGAGAATTTCTTTGAAATTCTTCGGGAATCCTTCCAGGAATTCCTCCGAAATTCATCCAGGAATACCCGGAAATTCCTTTAGGGAATTCCCTTCCGAAAATCGCCAGGATTCCTCGGAAATTCTCTGGAAATTCCTCCAGAATTCTTCCAGAATTCTCCGGAAAATCCTCCGGAAATTCTCCAAGAATTCCTCTGAAATTCTCCAGGAATTCTTCCGGAAATCGAAATTTCTCACAGAATTCCTCCGGAAATTCCTCCAGCAATTCCTTCGAAATTCCTCCGAAATTTTCCAGGAATTCTCTGAATTCTTCCCGAAATTCTTCCGATGTCTTCAGAATACCTATGAAATTCCCTTTACAGGAATTACTCCCAGATCCTCCTGAGAACTTTCAAAGGAACTCGAAGGAATTCCTTGAAGAAATCAGAAGTATTCCTGCAGAGATCGCAAAGCACAAGTGGAATCTCATTTGGCAATTCCGAAGTTCCTTCGGGAATTCCTCCGAAGTTCCTTTCAACGGAAGTTCTGGAATTCCTCCGGAAGCCTTCGGGAATTCCTCCGAAGTTTTTCGGGAATTCCTCCCGAAGTTCCTTCGGGAATTCCTCCGAAGTTCCTCCAGGAATTCCTCCGAAGTTCCTCCAGGAATTCCTCCGAAGTTCCTCCAGGAATTCCTCCAGTTCCTCCAGGATTCCTCCGAAGTTCCTCCAGGAATTCCTCCTCCGGAAGTTCCTCCAGGAATTCCTCCGAAGTCTCCAGGAATCTCCGAAGTTCCTTCAGGAATTCTCCGAAGTTCCTCCGAAGTTCTCCAGGAATTCTCCGAGGTTCCTCCAGGAATTTCCTCCTGAAGTTCCTCCAGGAATTCTCTCCTCCGAAGTTCCTCCAGGAATTCCTCCTAGTTCCCTCCAGGAATTCTCCGAAGTTCCTCTAGGAATTCCTTCGAAGCTCTGTAACTCTCTCCGGAAGTCTTTCAGAATTCCTCCAGAAGTTCCTCTAGGAATTCCTTCCGGAAGTCTTCCAGAAATTCTCCGAAGCGTTTCAGAAATCTTTTAGAAGTTCTTCTAGAATTCTCCGAGTCCTCTAGCAATTCCTCCGAAGATCCTCTGGAAGAAATTCCTAAAGAGTTCCGGGAGTCCATTGAAGGTTCGAATGCTCTCTGAAAACACTTCAGAAAATTCTTCCGAATTCTTCGAATTTTGAGAGAATTCACCATCGGGGAATCTATCTGAGATCCACAAGAATTTCTCTTGAATCTCTTCTGAAATTCCTCAGAGAATTTTCGAAATTCTCAGGAATCTTCCGAATTCTCAGGAATTCTTCGGAAATTCCCTTAGAATTCCTTGAAAAAATTCTTCCGAATTCTCGAAATTCCTCCAGAATTCCTTCTGAAATTCCTCTGAGAATTTCTTTGAAATCGGGAATTCCTCAAGGAATTTTCCGGAAATTCCTCCGGAAATTTCTTCCAGAATACCTCCGAAATTCCTTCAGAATTCTTCCGAAAATTTTCGCCAGGATTCCTTCGAAATTCCTCCGAAATTCCTCCAGGAATTTCTTCCAGGAATCTTCCGGAAAATCCTCCCGGAAATTCCTCCAAGAATTCCTCTGGAAATTCCTCCAGGAATTCTTCCGGAAATTTCGCCAGGAATTCCTCCGGAAATTCCTCTGGAATTTCTTCCCGAAATTCTTCCTGAAGTTCCTCCAGGAATACCTACGGAAATTCCTACATAAATTACTCCCGAGATTCCTCCGGAGAAATCAAAGAACTCCTGAAGGAATTCTTGAAGAAATTCCAGAAGTATTCCTGCAGATATTTCCGAAAAAGCAAGTGGAATTATTGGCAATTCCTCCGAAGTTCTTCGAATTCTCCGAAGTTCCTTAGGGAATTCTTCGAAGTTCCTTCGAATTCCTCCGAAGTTTCTTCGAATTCCTCCGAAGTTCCTTCTGGAATTTCTCCGAAGTTCCTTCGGGAATTCCTCCAGTTCCTCCGAAGCCTCTTTAATTCCTCCGGAAGTTCCTCCAGGAATTCCTGAAGTTCCTCCCAGGAATTCCTCCGAAGTTCCTCCAGGAATTCCTCCGAAGTTCCTCCAGGAATTCCTCCAGTTCCTCCAGGAATTCCTCCGGTTCCTCCCAGGAATTCTCCTCCGAAGTTCCTTCCAGGAATTCCTCCGGTTTCTCCAGGAATTCCTCCGAAGTTCCTCCAGGAATTCCTCCGGAAGTTCCTCCAGGAATTCCTCCGAAGTTCTCCAGAATTCCTCCGAAGTTCCTCCAGGAATTCCTCCTGAAGTTCTCTCCAGGAATTCCTCCGGAAGTTCCTCCAGGAATTCCTGAAGTTCCCTTTCCAGGAATTCCTCCGAAGTTCTCCAGGAATTCCTCCCGGAAGTTCTCCAGGAATTCTCCGAAGTTCCTCCAGAATTTCTCCTGGTGTTCCTCCAGGAATTCCTCCGAAGTTCCTCCAGAAATTCTCCGGAAGTTCCTCCAGGAATCTTGCGGAAGTTTTCTCCAGGAATTCTCCGGAAGTTCCTTCCAGGAATTCCTCTGAAGTTCTCCAGGAATTCCTTCGAAGTTCCTCCAGAATTCCTTCGAAGTTCCTCCAGGAATTCCTTCGAAGTTCCTCCAGGAATCTTCGAAGTTCCTCCAGGAATTCCTTCGGAAGTTCCCTCCAGGAATTCCTTCGGAAGTTCTTCAGGAATCTTCGAAGTTCCTCCAGAATTCCTTCGAAGTTCCTCCAGGAATTCCTTCCGGAAGTTCTTCCAGGAATTCCTCCGAAAATCCTCCAGGAATTCCTCCGAAAATCCTCCAGGAATTCCTCTGAAGTTCCTGCAGGAATTCCTCAGGAGGCCTTCCAGGAATTCCTTCGAAGTTCCTCCAGGAATCTGGAAAATCCTCCAGAATTCCTCCGGAAAATCCTCCAGGAATTCTCTGAAGTTCCTGCAGAATTCCTCTTCGGTTCCTCCAGGAATTCCTTCGAAGTTCCTCCAGGAATTCTGAAGTTCCTCCAGGAATTCCTCCGAAAGTTCCTCCAGAATTCTCCGAAGTTCCTCCAGAATTCCTCCTCTCCGAAGTTCTCCAGGAATTCCTTCGAAGTTCTCCAGGAATTCTCCTCTGGAAGTTCCTCCAGAATTCCTCCGGAGTTCTCCAGGAATTCCTCCGGAAGTTCCCTCCAGAATTCCTCCGAAGTTCCTCCAGGAATTCCTCCGGAAGTTCCTTCCAGGAATTTCTCCGAAGTTCCTCCAGAATTCCTCCGGGTTCCTCCAGAATTCCTCCGAAGTTCCTCCAGGAATTCCTCCGAAGTTCCTCCAGGAATTCCTCCGGAAGTTCCTCCAGAATTCTCCGGAAGTTCCTTCCAGGAATTCTCCGAAGTTCCTCCAGAAATTCCTCCGAAGTTCCTCCAGGAATTCTTGCAAGTTTCTCCAGGAATTTCCTCTCCGGTTCCTCCAGGAATTCCTCCGGAAGTTCCTCCAGAATTTCTTCAAGTTCCTCCAGAATTCCTTCGAAGTTCCTCCAGGAATTCTTCGAAGTTCCTCCAGGAATTCTTCGGAGTTCTCCAGGAATTCCTTCGAAGTTCCTCCAGGAATTCCTTCTGGAAGTTCCTCCAGGAATTCCTTCGAAGTTCCTCCAGGAACTCCTTCGAAGTTCTCCAGGAATTCTTCGAAGTCTCCAGGAGTTCCTCCGAAAAATCCTCCAGGAGTTCCTCCGAAAAATCCTCCAGGAATTCCTGGAAGTTCTGCAGGAATTCCTTCAGGTTCCTTCCAGGAATTCTCAAGTTCCTCCAGGAATCTCCTCCGAAAATCCTTCCAGGAATTTCTCCGGAAAATCCTCCAGGAATTCCTCCTGGTTCTGTAGAATTCCTTCGGAAGCCCAGGAATTCCCTTCAAGTCTCCCAGGACCTTCTGGTTCCTCCAGAATTCCTCCAGTTCCTCCAGGAATTCTCCGGAAGTTCCTTCAGGAATTCTCCGAAGTTCCTCCAGAAATTCCTCCGGAAGTTTCTCAAGTCATTCTTGCGGAAGTTTCTCTAGTAATTCCTCCGGAAGTTTCTCCAGTAATTCCTCCGAAGTTCTCCAGGAATCTCCTTCTGGAAGTTCCTCCAGGAATTCTTCGAAGTTCTCCTAGAATTCCTTCGAAGTTCTCCAGGAATTCTTCGAAGTTCCTCCAGGAATTCTCCGAAAATCCTCCAGGAATTCCTCCGAAAATCCTCCAGGAATTCCTCCGAAAATCCTCCAGGAATTCCTCTGAAGTTCCTGCAGGAATTCCTTTCGAAGTTCCTCCAGAATTCTTCCGGAAGTTCCTCCAGGAATTCCTCTGAAAAATCCTCCAGAATTCTCCGAAAATTTCCAGAATTCCTCTGAAGCCCAGGAATTCCTCTGAAGTCTCTGCAGGAATTCCCTTCAGTTCCTCCAGGAATTCCTTCGAAGTTCCTCCAGGCTTCCGGAAGTTCCTCCAGGAATTCCTCTTCGAAGTTCCTCCAGGAAATTCCTTCGAAGTTCCTCCAGGAATTCCTCCGGAAGTTCCTCCAGGAATTCCTCCGAAGTTCTCCAGAATTCCTCCGAAGTTCCTTCCAGGAATTCCTCCGGAAGTTCCTCCAGGACTCCTCCGAAGTTCCTCCAGGAATTCCTCCGAAGTTCCTTTCAGGAATTCCTCCGGTTCTCCAGGAATTCCTCCGAGTTCTCCAGGAATTCCTCCGAAGTTCCTTCCAGGAATTCCTTCGGAAGTTCTTCCAGAATTCCTCTCCGAAGTTTCAGGAATTCTCCGAAGTTCCTCCAGGAATTCCTCCGGAAGTTCCTCTCCAGGAATTCCTCCGAAGTTCTCCAGGAATCTGAAGTTCTCCAGAATTCCTCCGGTTCTCCAGGAATTCCTCCCGGAAGTTCCTCCAGGAATTCTCCGGAAGTTCCTCCAGGAATTCCGGAAAAGTTCTCCAGGAATTCTCCGAAGTTCCCAGGAACTTCCGGAAGTTCTCCCAGGAATTCCTCCGGAAGTTCCTCCAGGAATTCTCCGAAGTTCCTCCTCCAGGAATTCTCCGAAGTTCCTCCAGACCTCCAGCCTCCGGTGAATTCCTCCGAAGTTCCTGCACGAATCTGGAAGTTCTCCTCCAGGAATTCCTCCGAAGTTCTTCCAGGAATTCCTCCGAAGTTCTCCAGGAATTTCCTCCGAAGTTCCTCCAGGAATTCCTCCTGGAAGTTCTCCAGGAATTCCTCTGAAGTTTTCTCCAGAAATTCTCCTTGAAGTTTGCATTCCTCCGAAGTTCATCCGAAGTTCGAAGATATTCCGAAGGAATTCCATTGGGTATTCCTCCAGAATTCTTTTCGAATTCTCCGAATTCCTTCTGGAACCTCCGAATTTCTTCGAATTCGGCCAGATTCTTTAAATTCTCCGAATCTTTTGCGAATTTTTTTCTGATTCTCCGAATTCCTTCTGGAATTCTTCCGGGAATTCATTCTAGAATTCCGTAGGAATCTCTCGGAGGAACTTTCAGTAGGAATTCTGGAGAACTTCCGTAGGAATTTTGAGGAACTTCCGCAGAAATTGGAGGAACTTCCGTAGGAATTCTTGTAGGAGGAAATTTCCGTAGGAATTCCAGAGAACTTCCCAGGAATTCGGAGGAACTTCCGGTAGGAATTCTGTGGAAGAATTAGTAGGAATTCTCGAGGAACTTCCGTAGGAATTGGAGAACTCCTGCAGGAATTCCTGGAGGAACTCTGTAGAATTCCCGAGGAACTCCGTAGAATTCCTGGAGGAACTTCCAGGGAATTCTGGAGGAACTCCGTAGGAATTCCCGAGGAACTTCCGTAGGAATTTTGAGAACTCTGCAGGAATTCCGGAGAACTCTGTAGAATTCCCGGAGGAACTTCCGTAGGAATTCCCGGGAGGAACTTCCGTAGAATTCCCGAGGAACTTCCGTAGGAATTCCCTGAAGAACTTCCGTAGGAATTCTCGGAGGAACTTCCGTAGGAATTTTCTTGAGAACTTCCGTGGAATTCCCGGAGGAACTTCCGTGGTGTAAATTCCCTGAGGAACTTCCGTGGAATTCTGGAGTGAACTTCCTGGGAATTCCTGAGAACTTCCGTAGGAATTCCTGGAGGAACTGTAGGAATTCTGGAGGAACTTCCTGTAGGAATTCCTTGAGGAACTTCCGCAGGGAATTCCTGGAGGAACTTCCGTAGGAATTCCCGGGAGGAACTTCCGTAGGAATTCCCTGGAGGAACTTCCGTAGAATTCTGGAGGAACTCGTAGGAATTCCCGAGGAACTTCCCGTAGGAATTCCTGGAGGAACTTCCAGGAATTCCCGGAGGATCCCAGAATTCCCGGAGGAACTTCCGTAGGAATTCCCCGGAGGAACTTCCAGAATTCCCGGAGGAACTTCCGAAGGAATTCCAGAGGAACTTCCGTAGGAATTCTGGAGGAACTCGATGAATTCCCGGAGGACCTGTAGGAATTCCTGGAGGGCTTCCGTAGGAATTCCCGGAGGAACTTCCAGAATTCCTGAGGAACTCGTAGGAATTCCGGAGGAACTTCCGTAGGAATTCGGAGGAACTTCCGTAGGAATTTCCGGAGGAACTTCAGAATTTTGAGGAACTCTGCAGGGAATTCCTCGGAGGAACTTCCTAGGAATTTGAGTGAACTTCCGTAGGAATTTTGAGGAACTTCCTGTAGGACTCCTGAGGAACCTGTAGGAATTCCCGGAGGAACCTGTAGGAATTCCTGAGGAACTTCCGTAGGAATTCTGAGAACTCCTGCAGGAATTCCCGAGGAACTTCCGTAGGAATTCCCGAGGAACTCAGGAATTCCTGAGGAACTTCCGTAGGAATTCTGGAGGAACTTCCGTAGGAATTCCCGGAGGAACTTCTGTAGGAACCCCGGAGGAACTTCCGCAGAATTTCGGAGGAACTTCCTAGGAATTCCTGGTGAACTTCCGCAGGAATTTGAAAGGAACTTCCGTAGGAATTCTGGAGAACTCTGTAGAATCTCGGAGGAATTTCCTGCAGGAATTCTGAGTGAACTCTGCAGGAATTCTGGAGGAACTCTCCAGAAATTCCTGATGAAACTTCCCGTAGAATTCCTGGGAGAGCCTGCAGAAATTCTGAGGAACTTCCGTAGGAATTCGGAGGAACTTCCAGAATTCCTGGAGGAACTTCCTAGAATTCCCGGAGAATCCTGTAGGGACCCCGGAGGAACTTCCGCAGGAATTCCTCGAGGAACTTCCTGTGAATTCCCGAACTTTAGAATTCCCGGAGGAACTTCCGTAGAATTCTGCGGACTTCCGTAGAAATTCCTCGAGAAACTCTTAGAATTTGAGAACTTCCAGAATTCGGAGGAACTTCCGTAGGAATTCCTGAGGAACTTCCGTAGGAATTCGGAAGGAACTTCCGTAGAATTCGGAGGAACTTCCGTAGAATTCCTGGAGAACTTCCAGACTCCCCGGAGGAACTCAGGAATTCGGAGGAACTTTCTGTAGGAATTCTGAAAGAACTTTTCGGGAATTCCTGAAGGAACTTTCGGAATTCTGAGGAACTTCCGGAGAAATTCCTTGAGGAATCTTTAAAGAACTTCGAGGAATTGCAGCAATTTCCGGAGAATTTTGAAGGAATTCCTGAGGAATTTCCGAAGAAAATTCTTGGATTAATTATCGAAGGAATTTCCGAATCAATTACTGAAGGATTCTCCTTTTCCTGGAGGAATTCTGAGGGCATTCCAGAAAAATTCCGGAAGGTATCTTCGGAGGAATTCTAGGGAATTATCATGTCAGATGAATTCCCGTAGGGATTCGCAGACCGAAGGAATTCCAGGAAGAATACCCGGAGAAATTCCCGGAGGAATTCACGAAACAAAATTCTGGAGGAACTCCTGAAGGAACTTTTGGAGTAGTTTTTGAAAGAACTTTCGGAGAAATTCCTGAGGAGCATCCGAGCACTCAAGGAAAAAAAATCCTGGAGGAATTCTTCGAAGGAGTTCCTGGAAGAATTCCCTGAAGGAGGAATCGGAGGAATAATTGAGGCAGGATTTCGAAGGAATTCCCGAGGAATTCTCAAGGAATTCTGAGGAATCCGAAGAATTTCGGAGAAATTTCGTGAGAGGAACTTCCGAGAAATTTTTTGAGAAACGTCCGGAGGAATTGCTGGAGATGCATTCTCCCTCTTCAGAAGTTCCTTCAATAATTCCTTCGGAATTTCAGAAATGTCTCTAAAGTTCCTTCAAGAGTTTTCCGGAAGTTTCTTCAGGAATTTCAGGAAGGTCGTACAGGAGTTCCTCCAAAGGAAAATGCCTGAAGGAATTCTAATGGATTTCCGATGAAATTCTCTCGAAGGAATTCTCATAGGAATGCCCAAATGAATTCCTCAAGAATTTCGAAAGAATTTCGAGGAATTCTCAAAAAATTCCCGGAGGATTTTCAAAGAATTTCTTGAGGAATTCCTTGGCACCTTAAAATATTCCCGAGGAATTCACGAAGAAATTCCTGAGGAATTCACGAAAAATTTCTGAGGAACTTCTTGAAGGAACTTCCGGAGGAATTCGAAGGAACTTTTGAGTCGTTTTTGAAAGAACTTTTGAGAAAGTCCTGAGGAGCATCCGGAGAAATTTCAAGGAAAAAAAATGCTGGAGGAATTCCTGAAGGAGTCTCGGAAGAATTCTTGATGGAGGAATTATTTTTGAGGGCAGATTTCTTTGAAGGAATTCCTGGAGGAATTTGGGGAACTTCCGGAGGAATCCCTGAAGGAACTTCTGAATTTTCGAGAAACTCCGATAGCTTGAGTATCTTCTGAGGAATTGCTGGAGATGCATCTTTCTCCTCTTTCAGAAGTTCCTTCAATACCCTCCGGTTTTTCCGTCAGAATTTCAGGAAAGTTCCTTCAAAGTTTTCCGGTTCCTTCAGGATTTCTCAGGAAGGTCCTACAGGAATTCCTCCAAAGGAAAATTTTGAAGGGAGTTCTCGAAGGGATTTCAGGAGGAATTCTCGAAGAATTCTCTAGAAATGCCTGAATGAATTCCCGGAGTGGAATGCCCGAAAGAATCATCAGAGGAATTCCCTCAAAGGAGAATTTTTCTATGAATTTCTGAGAAACGCCCAAGTACTCCTGAAAATATTCCTGAGGAATTCACGAAATTCTCTAGAGGAGCTACGAAAAATACTGAGGAACTCCTGGAAGGAACTTCCGGAGGAAATCTAGTGAACTTTTGAGGTTTTGAAAGAATTTTCGAGAAATTCGAGGAGATCAGGAGAAATTCCTCAAAGGAATTTCCGGAGAAATTGGAATTGTTGAAGGAACCTGGGGAATTATTGAAAGAACTTCCGGAGGAGGAGAAAGAAGCACCTCTAGTACTCCCCGGATGTTCTTCAAGAATTTCTCCGAAAGTTCTCAAGGAAAAAAATTCCGGAGGAATTCCTGTGGAGAGTTCGCGTGAACAATTCCTGAGGAATTCTAGGAGGAATTACTGAGGGAGGAATTCTGGAGAATGTTGGGAGGAACGTACGGAGGAATTGTTGAAGATGCTTCTTTCCTCCTCTTCGGAAGTTCCTTCAATAACTTCTCCGGAATTTCCTTCAGGAATTTCTCAGGAAGTTCCTTCAAGAGTTTCTTCGGAAGTTCCCTTCAGAACTTTCAGGAAGGTCCTTCAGGTATTCTCCAAAGTGAGTAATTCTGAAGGAATTCTGAAGGAATTCTCGAAGGATTTCTGGAGGAATTCTTTTGAAGGATTTTCTCATATGAATGCCCGAATGCCTGGGCTGGGGAAATTCTTTGAAATTCTCTTCCGAATGCTCTTCGAAATTCTTCCGAACGCTTCGGGAATTTTTTTCTGAATGCCTTGGGAATTCCTCCGGTTATGCTTTCGAATTCCTCCGGGCATGCTCTTCGAATTCCCTCCGAATGCTCCGGGAATTCCTCCGAGATTGTTTTCAAATTCCTCTGAAATTCATCCGGGAATTTCTTCGTGAATTCCTCCGGGAATAGCTGAATTCGTTCACTAATTTCATTGAAGGATTCCTGAGTGGCTTCCTGAGACTTTTCTGGACTACTACCCAGGAAATGTTCGCATGAATTCTCAAATAAATGTCCAAAAGTACCAGAGAGAATTCTAAAAATATTTTGAAATAATTTCAACAATAATTTAACTTTCATTTGAAAACATCCCTGACAACACTCGGAAAGAATTATGAATCTTTTTTTTTAATGCTAGAGAATCCTCAAAATTATTCAGGATTCATTGTAAGCGGAATCTGATGGACTTCTTCTTTAATTAGTCTGAAGGAATTTCTAAAGTTAATAAAGAAATTCCTGTGAGACTTTTATACAGGTATCCCTGAAGAAACTCCCTCAATGGTTTTTGGAAGAATTTTCAAATAAATTGATTGAGGAACCTACAAATGATCTCCTGAAAAATTCTATAAATGTTCCTGAAAGAAATCAAAAGGAATTTCTAGGACCCCAAAGGTACCTCTGAAAAAATGATCACTATTCATTGTGAGATCAATTGAATGTTTGCTGATTCCAGTGGGTTCTGCTTTGTAATCGAACCAATAGTTACCACAGGTCGAGTTTTGGATTGGGGACCAGTTCTGTGTGTCTTTTTTTGATGTACTGTATTTGTCTGTGCCGGATGCGCCTCCTTGGGCTGGAAGTTCAGGAAGGTGACAAGATTTCTCGTAAATTTTTTTGGTGGATTTTATCTTTAATTTAATTAATTTCTAACTGAGTTTAATTAATTTCAATAAAGTTTACTCTGACATTGGTACCATACATTTCTTTTGAGCGTTTCCATTTGCTTATTGTGAGTTAACTGATCTTATTTTTTGCATAGAACGTCGTTGTTCTGATGGATGTAGGCTTCCGAAGAAGTCTTCCTCATTGATTTGCCGTCCTGGGTGGTGCTCCCTGTAGTCTCTACAGCAGGATTACGATTAATCTGATTAGTTTTATTGACTAATGACGCGCTAAATAAATGCCTGTTTTTAATTTGGTTTAAAACATTGAGCAATGGTCCTACCATGAAATACGCGTCTCGTTGGTTTTATTTTTTAGATTAAATTGGTTTCTTAACAACAAAAATTCGACCGGAATAAAGAAATAAGCGAATTCTTTTATATAAATAACTTTCAATCTCAACGGAAGTGCTGAGCTGTCAAACAACTAAGCTCTCTCTTTGCACTCTTGATCTGGGCCATCAGCCCATCACGATCCATCCTATACGATGCCTTGATGTGCTGTGTATGATGGCTGGGTGGATGAACTACTTATCGTGTAGCGCGACACAGTTGTAACACAACAATCAAACTCATCAAAACGATAAGATGAGTTTAACAACACACCTATTATTATTGCCTTCACGCCCGTAGAAGTTTAGAAACTGCTGTTTTTAAAGCAAAGGCTTCGGGTTGAAAAAATACGCTGCATTGGATCTGGGAAGTCGAATGCTCCAGTAGTCGCTGAGCATGACCACCCCTGCGCCGATTTTAATATGTACTTCTAAGCCATCAGTAAATATTTGGTCGTGAAAATGCACGGCTCGCGATAAGCTCTTTGTACTTTGGCAGCAATAATAATGCTTTTGTTCGTGCCAGCTTTGATATACTGCCCTGGAGAGAACTGTCGATTTTAAGGGATGGTGCACCAAGGATCTTGTCCGTGATCTGAGTGTTCTACATACGTTTGGAAGAGCCTGGCGCAAAACAGAAGGAGTGATTTCGCCTTTTATTATGGATACTCAGCTACGTTTTCTCCTTTTTCCAGTAATCGAACGGCTATTGACATAGGCGCTGGATTAACGCAAGTCTGAAAGGAAGACTTCCAGCTTCGGCTATAACGGAGGGTAGAGGGCTGGGATGGAAATGCACCAGAGGCTTCTGTCGATGTACGCTGTTGTGATGGCCTCAAAAATTCTCTCCATTGCTTCATAGCGTTGTTGCTTGTTGCTCTAGGCCGAAGAAGATCTTTGATATGATTAGAGAAACCATTTGCATCAAAGTACTTACTGCTCCTTTCGGGCGATGTCCGAGAATTCGCATGATGAGTTTTTCTGACAGCTTGCTTTATGAGCGAAGTGCTTTTAAGAAGTTGCTTAGAGTCAAGTATGATTCCAAGCACTTTCAACCACGTACAGTGAATAGGTACATTGCTAATTTTAATGGCTCTCTTTTTGCGGTGCTTTAATGTTACAGGACGTGTAGATGCTTGATTTTCGGCAGTTATGGAGTAGCTTCACTCCGGCTGTCTAGCTTCTACAGCTGGGTGGAAACTGCTTTTCGTAGGATTTGCCCGAATCGTTCCGGTGGTTTCTCCCTTGACTATTATGGACGTCATCAGCGTATAGTAAGATTTCGCCCCAGGTGGATAACTTCAGAATAGGTTGACAGCAACAATGAACAACGTCAAGAGAGGATGAACCGAGGCACCGGTATCTTCTGCTCGTCTCTGGCGTGAAGAAAGAGTGCCATTGGCAGCTACTTTGAAGTACCTCAGAGAGAAAGCTGGAGATGATGTTTGGCACGGACCAGAGAGTCGCCATTCCGCTGTCAACGTGCGTAAAAATAGAAGGCCTGTGCGTTGTGTCATACGCCTTCGAAATATCGAGGATATTATTTCTGTGTGTTCGTTCTAAGATTGATGACAGATCTTAACTAGCGAAGTGAGTGTCGACGCCTTTCCTGCGCGAAACGCGTGCTGACGCGGATCAAGCTTTCCAGTAGTCTCCAACTCTGTAACTAATCTTCGGTTGATCATTCTTTCGAAAAATCTTCAAGACAGCTTAGAAGCGATATAGGCTTATATCCTTCGGGCTTACTGCGATCTGCTCCAGGTTTTGGGATAGGGATTATAGTACCTCACTTTCCATTGTGATGGAAAGCTACCACTTTCCCAACATGTTAAAGAGTTGGCATCACGATTTTTGCTGAGTAAGGTAGATGTTGCAGCAGTACATAACCACGTTGTCGGTGCCGGTAGCGTTGCTCCTCCTTATGGTTAAGAGCCCACATCAGTTCATCTAAAGCGAAATCCTGTTACGTTTTGTGAAGGTTTCATGTTGACTTCTGAAGGACCCACAGTTCTCTGTTGTTTCGTTTTTTATTTAAATGCTTCTGAGTAATTTGTGTTGATGTTTTGTATTGATACTCATCCGCAAGTGCATTCGCTACTTCTTGTCCATCGTTAGTGTCCTGCCGGCAGATGTAATGTAATTGTGTTGTTTGTCTTTCCTCAGCCTGTTTATATTGTTCCGACATCAGACTGGTTGGCGTATTCGATTGATGCTTTTCTGCAACAAAGTTCTCCCAGCTTGTTTGTTTGCCGTTGATTATTTTGCGGCATGCCGATCGAGCCTCCGGAATTGTTTTTAGTGCATCTGCTTTGCGTGGGTCTCCATCTTTAAACGGCGCAGAGCACGGTGTTTTCGCTTCTACTTTAACTGCAAGGTTTCACCTCATCGTTCCACCATGCGACACATTTTGGCCCATATTTCTTTAGATTTTGGGATGCTAGCTTCTGCAGCAGCTATGATCGTGTTGGTGAATTCGTCAACCGTATAAGAGGAATCCGATCTTAGAGTTGAGTTTATATTCTGCAGTTCCCAGTTTGCCTTATCGAAAATCCATTTAGCTCTTTTTTAGTCAGTTCAGTCATGTTGTGTTGCGTATCACTAGTATAGGAAGCGGTCGCTACCAGGAGTACTCAAGAAGGGTTTTCCAACTGAAATTAGGTGCGTGTGAAGTAGAACAGATGGACACGTCGAGGCTCCCGATGTCTACCGAAGGATCGATATGTGAGTGCCATTACAGAATAACCATATCGTAAGCTTCATCATCACTTCAAGAATGATTTCGTTTCCTAGTTTCAGATGCAGCACTTGAGATTCTGTTTCCCCATGCTGTGTGATGAGTATTCAAGTCGCTCTAGTATTAGTGGTTTTTGGCAGCTCTTCCAGAAGCTTTTCGAATAGGCTGGAGGCTTGTTTGTTCTCTAGGTGGGGTATACGGAAACGATCGTTATTGCAATTGGAGTGTATAATTGAACTGCTACTGCTTCAATTTCAGTTTTGAGGTGGATCGCTTGGCGATTCCTGTTTGATTGCCAGCCCAGCTCCTTGTCTGCAATGCGTAGAGCAGTTACTCAGCAGAAGATTGTGGAAGTTACGTCCGAGGAAGTTTGGTCCAGTTTGCGGTTGTCGGCGTTAGTTTCTTGCAGGCATATTATAAACTGGTTGGTATTGCACAATAAGCTGCATTTCGTTGAAGTGTGTACGAAGTCCGTTTGAGACCCACTGGATTGCGAAGGAAGAAGATGTTTCGGTTTCTGGTTTAATTGAAGAAGAGGATGCTCTGATGGAGAATGCGGTGATGGAATATCCGCTCTGTTTGATTTACCAATGATATAAATAGACGTATTGTGCAAATCACATTGCACATCAATAGAGGGAGTTTCGCTGTTGCTTGGTAGATACGTATCCTGCGCTGATTCCTGGACTGGCGGATAATAGAGTGGTATACGGTTGGTCGTTTGATTGAAAAGGAGTTAAGATACTTGCCCTTTGTTGTGGGCTGCCCACGCCGACTGCCGCCAGAGGCTCATCAGATTTAACTGGGACATCCCTGGTCAGGGTCGACGTGGGAGGCCTCGCGTTCTGTGATTCAAACTCGTTGATGTTGTGCGTTTTTAAACGAATATACAGTTGGAGTTGATGTGATTCGATGATTCCAGTATAGTCAGGCTTTGGTGTATGTTGCAACGTTGATGTAGCGGTGATGTTATCGACTGATTCCAGGGAGGAAGACTGGATGCAGAGCACTGGAGGCTGGCTCCATCCATTCTCCCCAGACGTCCACACTCCAGTGTAGTAAGGGGAGGTTACTACATGCTCTCCTCCCTCGTCGAGCTGTGCTGGTTGACGCATTGATGCAATGTGTAGTCAGTACGGGGAAAGCCAGTATACTGGATTACGGGAGAGTGGTAGTATGTAACTGTTTTTAGTTAACAAATACGTGAGGGAATACTTGCCTCGAGAGTGGCCCACGCCGACTGCTGCCAGGGGGTTCATCAGGATTTTTCTGAACGTCCCTGGTCAGGGTCGACGAAGGCCCGCGTTGGCGAATCAAGAAGTGATGGGTTGATCGTCTTGCTGGTCGATGGTATGTTGATTAGATTAGAATTTGTCATATTCGGCAGCTGATAAGGGGGGTTTAAAAGTAGTTAATTCCATGATTACTTGTTTGTTGGTTGTTCGTTGCTGATTCCGTTTTCTAATGCTGGAGTAGTAGTATGGGTGTTTGAGTGTAGTATTTTACGATGTTCTCGGTCCTTTATTGTTTCCAGTATATATAGGTGTGTTGTCAGGTCCTACGGCACCGGAAATCGCGTTTGCCCCTATCATTGATGGTGGTTTCGTCGGCGAGATAATTCA
This sequence comes from Armigeres subalbatus, assembly GCF_024139115.2. Classification (NCBI taxonomy): domain Eukaryota; kingdom Metazoa; phylum Arthropoda; class Insecta; order Diptera; family Culicidae; genus Armigeres; species Armigeres subalbatus. The sequence goes on from NW_026943144.1 coordinate 106,881, forward strand.
ACTGTCGTTTACCACTTCTGCTACGCGTTTGCATGTAGTGCCTGTTGTTGTTGGCTTTGCGGTTGTCTCGTCGTTTGGTTGGTGGAGAGATGAAAGATTGATCTTTCCGAGATAAACGTTCATTCTGTACGCATGCATCTTTCTGCAGAGATGATCGCGCGGTGATCTTGTTTGACTCTGGTGACGTGATTGCATACTTTTCTTCAAAGTGATGAGCTCTTTTTCTTTTTAATTACTGCTACTTGATTTTGTAAAGTTTTATCAGTTGATCTTTCGCAATCAGATTCGTTGAATTTGTTCCTGAACAACACTGAAAACTGTCCTTTTTCGCAGTTTCGGTACATAGACGCCTCGCTTCGGTGAAAAGATATATTTCTATCGGTCTTCATTCGTACGATTTTTTCTTTCCTTGTATTTCGGACATTCCTAGATGTTATATGATGTCCAGCCTTACAGTAAACACAGTGGTGTTAGAGCATTGTTCTCCTTGGGGTATAACGTGTAAGCTGGCTGAGCAACGTAGACATATATTGTAGGCTGTCGCAGGAGTTTCTTGAGTGTCCATAGAGGCCGCAGTTGAAGTAAATCATCGTGACGGATAGTACGTACGCACTCTGTGTACGCATAAGTCCGAGGTATATGTGTTTTGGGGAGTACAGTGCCGTGAAAAGAGAGGACCAAGAGGGAAGTATTTTCAGGGTGCCGTTTACGCTTTTTAATTCCTTCGTACTGAATGTACACCTTGAGTTCTCAGGTACTTTGATCAGCTGCTCGTCTTTATTGATGAACCAATCATATACACTAGTCCTTGAACCGTGCTGAGTGTAGGGTGGGCAACAATTTCAATCTGGGTACCGTCTACGTCTAGTGATTGTCATCAAACTGTCAATTATTTTTTTTGAGCTGGTGTAGGATGTACCGCGATCCTCGGCCTTCGTGAGAGATGCATTTAACGTTCTTAGCGCTTTATACCGATTTCTGAATTGATCGATGTTCTACCATAATTGAATCTGGTAGGGGTATCTTCTGTGGGATTATTGCTGGTGCTGTTGTTGTTTGGTTTCGGACGCAGAATCAAAACCATCATTTGTGATCGGTCATCTGGGACCAAGTTAATCCACCTTCTGGCACGTTGTTTACATATTGGTCCTGCTGTGCTCTCGAGCTAAAGCGGAGCTGCCGAATTAAACCGCGACTGTTACACCTTATAAACGTATCTTTTGAATTTGCGAATGAAATTTGAATCTGAGACAAAGCTGTTTTTGCACACACTTTATTACTTTCAGGCACTCGGTATACTATTCTTTATCTACACGACGCGACGACGAATATGTAGGTAAAATTGTCACGGTATGAGGCCGCGTGATGTTTATAGCACTTGTTTTCACTCTCGAATTAATACCGACACATAAATGGTTTCGAATGAATTTCACTTCACCGGTCTAGACCTCAGAGTCGTTCAGTGTAAAACCACCGAAAAGGACTTTTCAGGGCGCGAAATCAGCATGAAACGTAAGATCTAGATTTGGATAGCTCTCCCGTGTCGATAAATCAACGTATCCCGAACACCTTTTTGATAAAACTGTTCCTAAGAAATGTACGCCAGTAGTTCCTCTGAAAATTACTTCAAAACTTCCTTCGAATAAAAAGCTGTTTCAAATTCCAATAATTCTCCTGAGAGTTCTTAGAAATTTCAGGAGTTCCTCCAGAAATTCCTTCAAGAGTTTTCCGAAAATTTTCTCAAGGAGTTCCTTAGAAATTCCTCCAGAATATCCTTCTCGGAAGCATTTTTTTGAGAAGTTTATTATTTACATTTGTTGGAGCAGGAAAGCCCCTGGGAGTGGAATCCATAATGAAAGCACTTCTCCAAAGGCATAAAAACCTCCTCTTCTTTCGTTTTTTGTACAATTTTGCGCACTTCCAGTGAGAAATATTCTCTTTGTTGAAGCAATAGTTCATTTACAATTCACATAATAATTACTAAGAACATATAAACCACTACTAACAAATTTAGAAAATCAGAATTGTTCACTATATATAAACATAATCAATGAAACATTAACATTAACAACTGATGATGGAGATGGCGATATTTTGGCAATAGGCAAATAGACCAATGAAACTGAGCTGGAGATGGAGCTGGCTGAGATCACATGGAGCCATGACGGAGAGGCTGCTAATACCATGTTGTGTTGGAGTGGAAACTGCTGTTTATTGCTGACTGAGCGACTACAGATGTAGCTGGAGAGACTGCAGGAGCCATGATAGGATAGGACTGTCAAAACGTGTTGTGCTGGAACTATTCAATAATATTTTGAAAACGGAGCAGTATCTTTGGCTCGGCCAGATGTATACCAATTTCTTTACCTGAGGAATATATTGAACACCAGAAAGACGGTCAAAACCTCATTGGCGTTTAATACAGATTTAGATCCATGATTTTTTCGTAGAATGTGCAAAAAGATGCCCGACAAAAAAAAAAAATTCAGAGCGTGAAATCCACTAATCTGTTTAATAAGGATACCTCGAGCAAAAAAAAATTTTTTTTCAACAATTTTTTTTTCGGACTTTGACAATGTTTTAGAATATTGTGTTTTGAGAAATTTTTCTGAAGATACTGTATGTTTTTTTCCTAATTTTCAAGATTGGAATCGTTGTTTTCGATAATGCTGTCCAAAACTCATATAAAAATCGATTTTCAGTATTTTAAAATAAATACACAAATATATCAACACGTTTTATATCACAAAATAAAATGGTACTAATATATGATGGTTTCGATAATATGGTCTTTCTGATTGGAATTTTCAAATAGAACGGCTTTTATTGAAAAAATAGTTAATTTCTTTGATTAAATATCAACCTTATAGGCACATTTTGGCAGCTAGATTTCCGTTATTTTAAACGATTTTGTATATACAGCCAGGCTAAAGTCGCTGGCCTTGATGAGCTCACTGATTTTGTTCCAATTTTATAGTGTGCTTTCGATAAAAAATTTCTTCCCAATACATATACTCACTTCATTGGCCTTACGGTGGATCTATTTATTATTTCCTATAAGTAGGTGAGCGTACCTTTGCTTATAATTCAGTACGGTTTCCACAACTTTGAAAAAACATTGTTTTCAAACAAAATCGATTGGTTTTAGAAGCAAAATTTAACAAATAATAAGTGTATCTTATGAAAACTAAAACATCGCCAAAACTCCTTAATTTTTTTTTAATAAATGCTCGAATATGAGATATGGGCTAAAAATGGGTACTGTACCCGTATAATACCTTATTGGTTAAGATACTTACACCTATCAAGTTAATCGATAATGGAAATAACTGCTTAATAATCACTAAAGTGTTAAATTGAAACAAGAAAATCAGTATACTTATATTTTTCATACTTATCATGTTTGAGCGCATATTTCATCTTCCATATCTTCAGGGAAGGAGAAATTTTCCTTTTGTGAAAGCGGGATGCAACATTTTAGTACTATTTAGTACAAAACAGATACAGGTGAAACAAAAACCTTTTTTTTTTTTTTTGAAAACAACACTTTAAAAAATTGGAACAAAAATCAATGAGCCTCATCAAACCAACTGAGCTTCAGCAACTGGCTTCTTCTATATAAAATTAGCTTGAATAACGTTAATCTAGCTGCCAAAATGTGCCAATAAGGGTGATATTTTTTCATGAAATTAACCTATTTTTTCCATAAATGTGTTCCATTTGATGAAATGCTCAATAACAAAGACCATATTATCTTGATTAGGGGCGATTCAAAGATGACGTCCACTACTTTTGGGATTTCGTGACCCCTCCCCCTCTGTCACGCTTTTTGTATACCTAGTAACACGTACTGTCACAAAATCTTAGACCCTCCCCCAAAACTTGTGACATCATTTTTGGAACGACCCCTTAGCGTGTCAGTGCTATTCAATGTTTTAGATACAAAATGGGTCAAATTTGTTGTATATTTAGTTTTGAAGTAACAGAAAATCAATTTGCATAATAAGACTGCAATATCGAAACAATGATTCAACACTTAAAATTAGGAGAAAAACATACAGTATCTTCTACAGCAAAAATTTCTCAAAACACAATATTTTAAAATGATTGTCAGAATTCCGAACAAAAAAATTGTAGAAATTTTTTTTTTTTGCTCGTTTCTGCATTAAACATAATAGTGGATTTCATTTATCAGATTTTGCTGGCAGCTTTTTGAACACATTCTATGAACAGATTACGATCTAAATCTGTATTAAACGCCAAATGAGGTTTTGACCGTCTTTTTCTGAGTTGTCTTAATGTGTGTGGCGTTTCTGCTGACCCAGTAACTGGAGTTGAGAGACACAGCCTGAGCAGCACAAGTCAGACAATAATGGTTGCAGCAACTTGATTTTGTGACTAAACTGGTCGCATATTAGTTGCAGTAACCCAGGAAATATGTGCTACTAGGAGTAGACATGCCAGTAGTAGCTAACAAAAGCATGTTTTTGATTAAATAAGCGCCATCTGCTTCCAATGATTGATGGGATATCAGGAAATCCTGCCTGAAGTTCTTCCAAAAAATCTGAACATTCCCAGGAGTTCGTTTAGAAATCTCCATGAGTTCTTCCCGCAAATTTCTCAAGAAGTTTCTTCAGCAGTTCGGTACTGTCTGCATTTTCTTCGGAAATTTTCCCGCAGTTCCTGAAAATCCATCCAGACTCACTCCGGAAAATTCATTCCAAAATTTCTCCAAGAGTTCCTACGGAAAGTCCAGCAGAGTTCATCTAGAAATTTTACAGATGACCTGTGAAATTCCTCCAGAAGTTCCTTCGAAAATTCCTCCGAATTTCAGGAAATTCAAATTCAGAGTTCCAGATATTGATTCTCCAAGAGTTCCTGCGAAAAGACATACAGAAGTTTTTCAAAAAATCCTTCAAGAGTTCCCTACTGAAATTACTACAAAAATAGCTTCGAAATACTTCAAGGAGTTTTCTTCTTTAGAAATTCTCCTGGAGCTCGCTCTGAATTTGTACAGAATCTAAGAAATTTTCTGAAATTCCTGGAGTTCCTTCAGAAATTCATCCACGAATTCTCCTGAAATTCTCCTAGTGTTTCTGGGTGGAAGTCCCCAGCATTTCTTCTTCGAAATTACTCAAGGAATTCCTACGGTGATTCCTCCCATATACCTTTCAGAAATTCTTCCATGAATTTTACCGAAATCTTACAAGAGTTCATACGGAAAGTCTGCCAGGAGTTCCTTCAGGCTGTCTGACATTCCTCCAGTTCCTCCGAGATTATTCCTCGAATTATTTCTTCGAAAATGCTTCCGCAAGTTCTTCCAGAAATTCCTCCTGAAATTCTTTCAAAATTTTCCGAAATTTCTCCAACAGTTCCCTCCGAAATTCTCCTGAGCTCCTTTTAAAAATACTTCGAATAATTTATCCGGCTCCTTCCAAGAATTCCTCTGAAAAGTCTGGCAGAGTTCTCCAGTAGTTTCTTCGTGAAATTCTCCAAGAGCTTCATATAGAAAGTCCGCCAGAATTCCATCAGAAATTGCTCCAGTAGTTCTTCCAGAAATGAGGATTACTTTAGATAGTCCTCCAGAAGTTCTTAGCAAATTTCTTCATAATTTCTGAAATTCCAGAATTTCCTCCTGAACTTCCACTAGAATTTTCCGCAAATTACTCCAGGTCTCTCCGGAAATTTCTTCAAGAGTTTCCTCGGAAATTTGTCCAGAGTTCGGTAAAACTACTCTTCAAAATTTCTTCACGTATTCTCCTCCAAAATTTTTTTCAGGGAGATTTCACGGAAGTTCCCAAGAAATTCCTCTTCAAAGTTCTTCCAAGGGATCCTCCGGAAACTCTTCATGGAGCATCTATAGAAATTCCCTCCAGAAGTTCCCTCGGATATTCATGTTGAATTTCTCGCTTCTGAAAATTTCTCAAGAAATTTCTCCAAATTACTCCAATAACTACTTCAAATACTCCTCCACAAATCTTATATGGAGTTTCTCCAAAATATTCCAAGAACTCCTTCAGAAATTTCTCCGGACATTCCCTCCAAAAGCTTTTCAACATTTCTATAGATATTCTTCCAACAGTACCTCCAAGAGTTACTCTAGAATCCTCCAGAAGCCTGCCGTTCTTCTGAAATTTTCAGAAGTTCCTCCAAAAAATCCACCAAGAGTTTCGAAGTTCCCCAAATTTTTTCGAGAGTGCTTTGGGAAAAGTTACAGAAAGATGTACTGAATAATTCCAAAATATCAGTAGCTTTACTCCTGCAGGACTTCTTCTAGGAGCAAAAAACCGAGAAACTTTCTCCAATAACTCTTCGGAAACATTCTTCTAATTTTTCCATTGCACATCCTTCCGGAAATAACTCCAGAGTTACTCCAAAAATCATCCAGAAGTGTCCCCAGAAATTCCATCACAAGTTGTTCGCCCATCGGAATTTCCTTCCATTTTTTTTTCTTGCGCGTATTTTGAGAGAAATTGCTGAAGATGTTCTGGAACAATCCCTCAAAAATTTCCAGGAGGTTTTACCGAATGAATTTTCGAAGGAACTCCAAATTTAATTTGTAGAGGACTTTCTGGAGGAACCGAAGAACTTTCTCACTTTTTCACTTTGAAATTCCTCCGTAAATTTCTTCAGAAATTCTATCAAGAATTCCTCCACAAATCTCATCTGAAATTTCCCAGGAGTTGTTTTAGAAATTCCTCGAGGAATTCTGCCAGGAGTTACTTCGGAAATTCCTCCAGCAATTCCTTCAAAAGTTACTCCAAATATCCTCCGTGAGTTCCTCCGAAAATTTCTCAAGGAGTTTATTCGGAAATTCCTCTAGGAGTTCCACCGATATTTTTTAGGTGTTCTGGGAGACATTTCCGGAGGAACTCCTGGAGGGCTTGCCTCCATAAATGATTTTTTCGGAGGAATTCTCGTAGCTAGTGTAGGAAGGAATTCCCGAAAAAAATCCTGGAGAAATTTGCGGAAGCAGTTTTGTTGTAACTTCCGGAAGAACTCTTGGAGCGATTTTTGAAGGAACTCCTGGCGGACTTTCTATATGAACTCTTGGGGGAATTCGTGAATGAATTTCCGAAAGGATTATTGAAGGAATTTCCGAAGAAACTATTGGAGGAATTTTCTGAAGGTCGTCTGGAAAAAGTTAGAAAATAAATTTTCTCCTCAAATTCCTCCAGGGGTTCCTCCAGAAATGTCTCCAGGAGTTCTTAGTAAATTTCTCCAAAAACACCTTCAAAAATTCACACGCATGTTCCTCTAAAAAATTATCCAGGAATTATCCAGGAATTCTAAAAAATTATCTCTGGAAGTTCTGCAAGAAATTCATTCATGAGTTTCTCCGGAAAATACTCAAGAAGTTTCCACGGAGAATCCATCAAGAATTCATTCATCCATGAATTCTCCAGGAATTTCAAGAGTTTCTACGAAAAGTCTTTCAGGAGTTCCTCCAGATATTCCTTCGAAAATTCTTTAGAAATTTCTCCGGAATTTTCTCCTGAAATTCTATCGTAAATTACACCAATAACTCATTCACGGCTACCCCGAAAAATCCCCCAGCAGCTATTCCGGTAATTCCTCATCGAGATCCTCCGGGAATTCTTTCAGTAGTTCCTTCGAAAATTCCATCCGGAGTTCTTTCGGAAATTCTTCCAGAAGCTCCATCGATTTTTTTCAAGTGGTAAATGTAAAAACTCTTGGAGGAATTTTCGAAGCAACTCCTGGAGGAATTTTTGGAAGAGTTTGCGGAAGTATTTTCGATGAATTTTTCGAAATAATTTGCGGAGGAACTCCTGGAGAAATCTTGAGGAATTTTCAGAAGAACTCATAGAGGAATTTCTGAAGGAACTCCTATAGGAAATTTAGGACGAACTCCCGAAGGAATTTCTGGAAGGTTTTCTGGAGGAATATTCCGAAGTAATTTCTGGAGGGTCTCTTTGAGGATTTTTTTAAAGAACATTTGACAGAATTTTCCGTACGAATGCTTAGAGAAATTTCTGGATGAATTTTCGAAGGAACTGCTGACGGATTTTCCTGGTGACTTCTAGAATAATTTCTGAAGGAACTCCTTGAGAGATTTCCGGAAGAGCCTGGAGGAATTTCAGGAGGAGCTTCTGGAAGAAATTTCCTAAGGAAATCGTGGAAGAGTTCTTGATGGAATTTCCGATAACTGAGGATATTCCTCCTGATTTCTGGAATATTCGGAAGCATTTGGATGAATTTGGATGAATTTTTCATAGGAACTACTTCGGGTTTTCGTAGGAACTTCTAGGAGGTCACTCAAAGGATTCCTGGATGAACTTCCAAAGAGCTCCTGGAGAAATATCTCGAAGAATCTCATGGAAGACTTTCCAGAGGAACCTGTAGAGGAATTTCAGGAGTAACTGCAGAGTTTTTCTTTAAGAATCTTGAGCACTTTCCGAAGAGAGCAGCATGCTTTAGAATACACAGACGTCAAAAATTTCGCCCCGCAATTTTTTCTATCGTCGATTTGAATTTTTTTATCAAAAGTACTCACCTAATGGTGTGTACACACGCAAAACCACATCAAGAAGACGTATAGTTTGAAAACTGATCTTAATTTTGCTGCAGAAATTACCGTTCACATAGTGGAAGGTCGTGTCGATTACGGATCGTAGCCTGAAGACAAAGGATGACTGCACAATCGAGGAAATAGATCATACGAAGGAAGTGACTTAAGGATTTCGGCAATTATTTGAGGAGACGGTTTGTTATAAAACATTTGTTCATATGTAGTGTCCGTCAAACATCTTTGAAAGTATTCCTTTAAGTATCTAACATTCTGTATTTACTGTCATAGTGAAAAAAATAATTTTGTAAAAAAGTAATAATCAAAGTCTAATAACACGATTGCGTCACTATCCAGTCCTTTGCAATGTCGTGAGGCCGAAGTTATAAACAATTGAAATGATAGCAAAGAATATTCACTTATTAATGGTATAGTCTCGTTTCTGTATGCTTTATGACTCTGCTTTTCATCTTTTCTACTGTGCACCCATCTTTAGAATGGCCAATTGTTTTTAATTCATCTGTTTCTCTGGTTTCGCTTCTTTTTGATTCGTTTGTTTGTCAGGGTTCAAATGCTAAACACCTTTATTAGCTCTTAACACTCTACAGCACAATGCTATCGAGTAATGACGGTTAACTAACAGCCGTAACAAAACTACTCTGTTCCAATGAATATTTATCAAACTAGTAATCTTTGAGCGTTCCCACCATGAATTCTTGTGCAATGGCCAGTTCACTCTCACTAACTTAATATCTATTGCTAAATAACCTTCTGCACAAAGAGCGAATCCTAACTATAGGAATTACCGCCATCTTGTCACAATATAAACGATTACCTGTAGTAATTTTAAATCCATTTTTACTCAAGTGTGTACTTGTCTTTTGCATTCTTCTTCAAACAATCACCATATTTTGAAGTTCCTATTAGATTAATAAACTGATCCGAAAGACTATTGGTATAAAGTCTCACTCCTCTTCAGAATGAACTCGAGAATGAGCAAAATCGTTTCTTCCATTTTACCTCCTCACTCACATGGTTTCGGAACATTTGTGGTAAGATTATCAATAAATTGTGTTTTGAAGGGAGTAATTAAAAAAGAACGATTCCAAGCACGGAAATATGAAGATTGTAAGTAAAATATGTATAATTTATCGTCTTTATAAGCTTTTGCTTGTTTTTCATCGCTTTCGTTTCTTTTTCTTTTTTTTTCTCGTTCCAGTATATTGCCTTCTGGCGCTTAGTAGGTTTCATAAATTACATCTTCGATCTACTATAAGTATTCGTCCATGCTTTCTTGGTAATCTATCTGAATTATGAATACTTTTTCCCACTTCAGTGGCTATGAGCCAGGCACTAGACTAAAAACTGTGTCCCATACCCAGACGTCGAGGACCCATGGAGGTAAATAATCTTCTTAGAAAAGTCACCCAACGATTCGTCAATCAACTTCTCCTGAATGGTGAAACGGTTGGTACGGTTTGTCCCCAGTTTCTTCCTTTTTCGTAGATTCAAACTTTCATTGATCATGTTATTTTATTACTAAATAATCTGATTGCCGGGGAGTTTGGATTTTCTCCAAATTCAAGCCTGCATCGGTGGGCTTGGCCGTTTAATACTTGTGCATACATTTATAATATGCTGTCAAATATATCATTGACAAGAAATATGCTCGATACACAACCGACATTTCCAGGATGCTTTTCAATACTGACTGTAGTGCTAAGACAAGACAAGACAAGACAAGAATTCTTTGGAGCACTCTTCCAAAGGAATTCGTGAAGGTGTTTGAAGAAATTCTCAAGAAAAAAATTGAGGGAATTAAGATCTCAAATGTTAAAGAAAAAAAGTTAATGAAACTAAGTCTACGCTGCCCAAATAATCTTACGTCGAGCCGACAATACTAAGCTTATCGCACAGATCTCCTAAAAATTCAAAAATCTTAAAAAACTAATATTTAAAATTTAAAATTTAAGATTTAAAATTTCAACTTTAAATTGAAAATTGAAAATTTAAAGTGGAATTCTTAATTTTAAATTTCCCGGGAACAATTGAGGACATCCTGGATGTGCTTCGAAAAATCTGAAAAATCAGTTTAGAACCGTATTGAGTATTGTTTTGTTTTAGGTAATGCTATAAAAGTTCCACATAAAAAAACAAAGTTTTCCATCGAAATACAAATGCCGCATCTAAGGTACCCCAATGGAATCTGGAGTAATTCCGGAATCTGGAACACCACTCGAATCAAAACTAGAATAAAACTAAACCTTCAAAATTTTCCAATGATCGGTTGAAAGCGAATCCTCGATTTTTTCTAATTTCAAAATTTGGCTTCTTGAGGAGCTTGGCCTTTGGTGTTGATTGCTTTTACGCGTGATCATTCAATTATTCATATACACTGGATTGCAATATTGTTTGAGATCATGCTGTTGTTCTTGATCAAGTCAATCTAAATAAATTTTGTTATGATCCTAAAAACTCTTCTCATCTGCTTCCACGAAACGTTGGGTTCGATTGATCGTCATCCACTATTTTTAAAGCTTTATCCTCGTTCTTACCTGTTCGATAGAGCGACGTTTCTGACGTCATGAGAATATTGTCTGTGAATAAAATGATGAAGTATGAATCACTTGCTACTTGATTAGCTTGTAATATCTGTTGATAGGAAATAGAAACCTTACCCGTAGCCATTTCATTTATTTTCATCAGCTTGGGATTTGAGTGTAGGGTACAATCTTCTTGTGAGATTGGGGGAAATTGGCTTTCGAGCATTTCCTCATCGAAACCGCATTAAATAAGTAAAGAGTGATCCCTGTTCGAAAACTAGGATAAGTTTGGTTTGGAAACCATAAAAGGCTATTTCACTAAAAAAATACTTGTTCCGGTACAATCTGGCATTTCCTTCGATGGCAATTTATTCTTACCGGATGATTCTGTTTCTCGTACCGAAATGCAAACAAAGTGAAAGAATTCTGCCGACCGACTGATGCCGTTTTATTTTCTTTTTCGCTTGCGTTCGCAAAGGTAGCCACGCCATATTACACCGATTATGCGCAAATCATATTTTATGTAAATTTTGTTTTCTTTTGAGTACAACTCAGTGCAGTAGTCTAAAATGTAATTAAAAACCATAGAAGATGCACAATATTATGTCAGATTCGCGTAAGTGAAAAAATATTTTCATCAATTTGATCTGACGTTTGACGATGTAGTAAAGCGTCGATATGATGTAAAAATACATAAAATTGGCTTTTGCGTTAAATTTTTATGTACGTTCCTAAGAACTACGTCCCTGCATATTAGTATATTTTTTGCTGTGATAGAAAGCTAGTTCATTATGTTTCTTGCGATGCACATTATGTTTTTAGCGAACCGTAAAAGTAAGGGTACAGTCATGTAAATTATATTTAAATAGTAGTTTTGTGCAAAAAGTTGCAAAAGATGATTTTTCAGTATCGAGTTGTACATTTATCCAACGAGGCTTGCCGAGTTGATAACATACGAGTGCTGAAAAATCGAGTTTTAAACGAGTTGCACACGCTATTTTTGCAATGACTAAAATGACTTCAATTTGATAAATCTATTCCAAAATTGTAGTCTAATTTCTCCACATGATCATTCTTGCCAATAAATTATGTTGCTGCGGAGAAGAATCAGATTCCATGTTACTGTGCCACATTGCAAAGTTCAATGAGTCGTGAAGCGATAGATGTTTCTGCCTTTGGAAATTTTGATGTCATGACCGCCAAACTATTTAATTTATTACGAGCATAGAATACACTATTTGAGCACTTACCAAGCTAATTTAGTAAAATCTAGTCACGTAACGACTGTTCTGGTGTTTTTTCATTATAGCACCTAAATGAGTGTTATATCGAATATTATGCAACCCATTTGAGTTGCATAATGTTCATTAAAGCATCCATTTCTTTGGTATGGAAAAGTAGGCTGTTTTATCACTCAAAGACGAACTGTAAACCAGATATTACGATCAGGAATTGCAAAAAAAAACTTATTCCCACTGATTACCTCCTTTCCTTTACTTAAAATATGACTTTAGTCAGAGCCTTTGCCAATCTCAAACTTTACGAGAGACTCCAGATGTATTGGTACCCTCATAAGCACCATAGAATTCTATGCTGGAAAAGGTTTTTTCTGCATCAGGTTTTGTTTAATGCTGGTAACGACATCGTAGTGAGTTCAACTTAATAACACATCTTCTAAAAGTGTCTACTCATGCGTTACAAGTGACTTTAATTCTTATGTGCTATACACCAAAAATGAAAACATCTTCTTAGAATAAAGGTTTTAAATTTTCAGAATCCGTTAAAAGAAACTTATTCCGAGAAGGATCATTACCGTGAGAATGAAACATCGATTTATCTTCTCATGCCCTCGCAGAACGAAATTCCTTTGTTGCTGTGCGGCGCACAAACATTATGTAATCCTTTCTGTGCTTTCTTCAGCACTTCAACCTTCATCAATCGCAGCACCATGACATACGGAAAAGGGGAAGACATTCCATTTCCATTTCCACATACCTACCAGCAAAACCAGCTCCCCCGGCTCCTGATAGCGCAGCCTTTTCGACGCCCGATCTCCGGTCCGCAAAAACTATGGCCCTGGCGATAAGGAAGCCGGCGGCGCGGAGGCAATGAAGGATCGGCCCCATCCCCGGGGGCAAGAATAGCAAAAAATTCCGGATTTATGTTTGTCTCAAGAGATTAAATTCTTCAGTTGGCTGTTATCGCTGACTGCCACCACACGTCGTCGTAGAAAACGGATAGAGACAGCACATTCTGTCGCAGGCCAGTCAGCCAAGTATCACACCATAAAATCGCCCAACCAAGCCATAGACACACGACGCCTCAGTTGGGAGATGGGGAGCTAATGCTATCGGAACTCCACTTATAAGCGATATCAGCCGGAAAGCGGAACACCATTTATTTTGCTTTAATTAATTGATCCAATCAAGTTGGGTCCGATACGCTGTCGTCCCTGTCATCAGTATTTATGTTGGTAATTGCTTGTGTTGTTTTTTGAGACTTCGCACAATTTCTCTATGTAAATTAGCTGTCCGAGATGTTTTCAAATAGTATCGGTGGTGGGCAATCTGATATAAAAATATTTTTTGAATTTTCAATAAAGCAAACAGAATCCCAACTTATGCTGGTTTCCCTTGTTAAGTAGTTCAAAGTCAAAGTGTTATCATCTTTCATATTATTCAACCGTGCAAACAACGATCAGAGAGCAGTAAATTTGTTTGTATCGGAATATTCCAACATATACTTTATGGCATCGGTTAATTTATCGCCCTTTAACGGCGGACTCTGAGCGAAAAGTTTCGACAAAGCACTCAGCAGCGCTGAATAGATTCGATCGATGGTGCGCTGCCTGGTCACTCAGTTATGAACAATCCATCCGGCGTTGGTTGGTTGGCTGCCATGCTGCTGGTCCTTTGTGTCCTTCTGGTCGGCAGGCTTGGAGTTTGGCCGCTTGGGTGTGGTCGGCAATTTATGATGGGGTCGGTGCCGAAAAGTGGCGCTCCACTTTCCGGTGCGGCTTCGTGGAGTTGTTCCTGTGGTAAAACAGGACTCAGGAGTAATGATGGCGAAGATAAAATGGCCACCGCCGGAAGAGCGCAATAATGATAAATTTAATTTTATACATATTTTCGTGTCCGTCGTGTCTTTTCTTATCTTCTAGTGGTAGTATTTTCATACAAAGAAAATTCATTGACAATTGCGGTCAAAAGTTGAACGTATGCAATTTTTAACTGAGCGTTCGTGAGCTGGCATGATATTTTCCCTTTTTTCAAGTGTGAACCCTATCTGTATGCGCACAATCAGAACACTTCTTAAATTTGTTCGATACTACTCAATTACATTAATGCTACAGAAGAATAATAGCTTCGATGAGATGAGAAATGCTGAAATGAAGCTCATTATCAGAAGTTTTCCATGAAAATTAGTATTCGCAAAACAAATCATGAAGTTTGATATCCATAAGTGAAAATTCAAGTCTATTAGAAAATAAAAAGAATTCTCATTAAAAAATCTAAATTAGCAATAAAAAGTCGTACAGTTTTCAAAAAAAAAATCAACTTCTATGGATCAAAATTTCAATTGAAACATGGCCTGCTTTTCAACTGCTTTCCATTAGCATTTCCTCAGTAATTAATTGAAATCTTATTTTAATTACTATATTGTTAAAGAGGTTTTCGGCCCAAGACTGGCACACTTCTGAAAATTGGAAACTTTTCTATGCCCGTCAATGCATGAGTATGTATCTTGCATGGCAAGAACAATGATAACATTATGCCCTAGGAGTCGAGAATGTTTCCCACACTGAAACATCCTTGACTGGAAAGAGAATTATACTCATCATCTCCGGATTGGCAAAACTACGCCTTTGAACGCAAAGCTAACTGGAGATCTTAATATTGTTTCTTTAAATAATCCAGACCTATAAGCTTAAAAGAATTTTCCAACAACCAAGACCAAAATTGCAATTATTCCTACATAGCATGTCTTTCGCTTGAGATGCCGCTCAGTGATGAATGTACGATACTGAATCCGGTATTAAATATGGGGAACAAATATGAGCAAGCCTAGGGCTGCAAGTCTTCTTAATACAGACATAAAAAAAATATGGGGAAGGGTAGTTTGGCCGAAAACAATTCGGCCGTAAGCCATTTAGCCGAATGCCACTAGGCCAAACAAACCATTAGGTCGAAACCACTGGCTGAAGTCATTTGGCCGATAGTTTGGCTGAAGAGTCATTATGCCGAGGGTAATATGGCAGAATGATTGACCGAAAGAGTCGTTTGTCCGATAGGTTATGCGCATGAATACAGGAATTTGACCGAATAGGCACGAAAATGAGAAATTAAGAGTGAGAAGAGACACGTCTCAATTGTCATTCTCATTTCTCACTTCTCACTGTTAAAAGTGAGAAGCGTGAAGAGACGTCACTTCTCATTTCTACTTCACTGTAAATAGTAATGTGTAAAACGTCTCACTACTCACTTCGCGCTTCTCACTTTTTCAGCGAGAAATGAGAAATAAGTAGTGAGAAGGACGTCTCACATCTCAATCCTCATTTTTCACTTCTCACTGGGAAAAGTGAGGCGTTGCCCGAATATTGATTCCCTGCTAATGACCCTTTCAGCCAAATGACCCTTTCGGCCAAATTACCCTTTCGGCTCATGACCCTTTCGGCAATGACCTTTCGCAATCGGCCCTTCTCCAAAGCGGCCAATGACCCTTTCGGCCAAACGATCCTATCGTCCAAATGACCCTTTCGGCGAAATAACTTTCGATCTAATGGTCTGTTCAGCCAAATGGTATATTCGGCCTAGTGGCATTCGGCCAAACGACCCTATCCCATTAAATATATCCGCATAAGAAACTCACAAAAAAATTTAATAAATGCGTAGGCCAATAGAATTGTTGGTCTTCTTTCGGTAGCTTTCGGACAGAATCATCTGTAAAATTTGGAAGGCAGAATTTTTAAGGAAGATTGCTTTTATTTTAGTCGCTATTATCACAATATGCAAAAGCATATGGAAACTACAACAGTAACAATGTCGAACTCATTACCTCAATACCTCGGTAAATTTTCTCGGTCTGTCCGCTCGCTGTCCGTTTGGAGACTGTCACGAAAATATGATAAACTTTGAACTTTAATATCTCAGCCGCTTCTCGATAGATTTCCAATTTTTGGAACATTCGATCAAAGATGAGTCAACGCTTCTTTGTATTTATCTGGAAATCTGAGAGGTAAATTTTTTACGGTAATTGATAAAACGTTTAGAAATGGAAACCAACAATCACGACATGCATCGCAAGCACAGACATCAAAATCAAGCAACTTCGGTTTTTATCTAACTCAGTTCAACAAGATTTCACGCAGATTGATGCGGCGGTGCGGAGCAGATGAAGGCGTAGTTGAGTATCATGACTAAGGCGGAGGTAAACATAAAAGTCTTCTCCATTCAGCTCGGTCCATGGCTGCACTTGCCAACCACGCAGTCTGCGGAGGGTCCGCAAATCGTCCTCCACCTGATCGATCCACCTTGCCCGCTGTGCACCTCGCCTTCGTTCCGTCGGATCGTTGTCGAGAACCATTTTCACCGGATTACTGTCCGACATCTGGCTACGTGCCGGCCCACGCAGTCTTCCGATTTTCGCGGTGTGAACGATGGATGGTTCTCCCAACAGCTGATGCAACTCGGTTATCTGCCTCCTCCACGTACGTCCGCCATCTGCACCCGACCATAGATGGTACGCAACACTTTCCTTTCAAAACTCCCAGTGCGCGTGGTCCTCCACGAGCATCGTCCAGGTCTCGTTCCGTAGAGAACTACGGTCTTATAAGCGTTTTGTAGATTGTCAGTTTGGTACGGCGGAACTCTATTCGATCGGAGCGTCTTACGGAGTCAAAGTACGTACGATTTCCAGCTACTATGCGCCTCCGAATTTCTCTGCTGGTATCGTTATCGGCGGTCACCAGTGAGCCCAAGTACAAAATTCTACCACCTCGATTTCGTCACCACCGATAGAAACTCGTGGTGGATGGCTTCATTGACCCTCTTGAGCCTCTTCCATTATGTACTTCTGTCTTCGACCTGTTTGATGCTAGTCCAATCCGTTTAGCTTCGCTTTTCAGTCTGATGAGGCTTCTTCCATCCTCTCAAAGTTACGTGCATATATCAATGTCTCGGGAAACCAAATAACTGGACGGACTTCTGAAAATCGTACCACTCGTGTCAACTCTCCCCTTCGTATTACTCCTCAAAGCGATGTTGAATAGCAGACACGAAAGACCATCACTTCATAACCTCTCGCGTTTCGAAGGGACCTAGAATGCCTAAACTGAACTACCACATCACCCGATCCATCGTCGCCTTGATCAACCGTATAGTTTATCCGGAAATCCGTTTTCGTGCATTAGCTGCCATAGCTGGTCCCGATCGATTGTATCATATGCGGCTTTGAAGTCGATAAAGATGATGTGGGCACGTTGTATTCGCGGATTTCTGCAATACCTGACGTATGGCGAACACCTGGTCTGTGGTAGACGTTCACCCATAAATCCGCCTGGTACGCCCACGAATCTCTTGCATTGGTGTTAGTCGGCGGCATAAAATTTGGGAGAGTATCTTGTAGACGGACGTTCACAATGTGATTGCGCGGTAGTTGCTACAATCCAGCTTATCGCCCTTTTGGTAGATGGGACACGACCCTTCCACCATCTGGGAGAACCTCACCCCCACCTCTGTAATACCCAGTTCAGCGCTCTAGCAGGCCTCATCTCATGTTTAAACAGCTCTCCTGGTAGTGGTCAACCAGGGGCTTTGTTTTCAACGGCCGATCTCCTCTGGATTTCCTGAAGATTCGGAGCCGAAGTCGATGTCCTGCGCCTGCCCTAGGTTCATTACAACCGCCAGTTGTCTGCCATCGCCATTTAGTGTTTAGAAGCTAAGGACCTTTTGACAACACGCGTGTGCAAAGGTCGCAGCTACACATATCGGCCGAATGGCATGTGAAGCAACTTCTGGTGCGTATTAGGCGGTACAGTTTCTCCTCTCTTCACGGTCTCGATCTTCCTGCTGGGCTTTTCCTTCAAATCGAGTTTTGTCGTTCGCGCCCGTTTGTATGTCTCGTTCGCCCTCGCGGTGTTGCAGCAATCTCGCCCATGCGACTCTGTTCAACTAACTGCCACATTCGCCGTCATACGTGTTTTTGATCCGGGCACGTGCCTAGTCAGGGTGCTGGTTCAATGGGGATCGAATATCTCTCCAGCCATCTCAAGAGAGCTGCCCTAGCTGCCTTCCGTTGGATGCCACTTCCATCTTGGAGTCTTGAGTCTGTCTTGTAGCCGCCGATGTTTAGCTGGAGGACGATGCGACGCGTGTATCACCGTCGAGTTTGAGCGCAGACATAGCAACTAGGTAGTGGTTGGATTCAATATTCGCACTGCGGTAAGTGCGTACGTTCGTGATGTCGGAGAAGAATTTGCCGTCGATTAGAACGGTCGATTTGGTTTTTCTTACGATTGATTTCCATGGCCTTGTGGATATTCTTGGAAAAAGTGCTTGGACTACCATTCCGCGGGAGGCTGCAAGTTTATGCATCGTTGGCCGTTGTCGTTCGATACGGTATGAGACTATCCGGTCCGATGACCTCATACATTTCTCCTTCCTACCTGAGCTTTGTCACCGATGACGATTTTTCGTCCCGCAGTGGGCATCCATCGATATGTCTGCTCCAGCTGCGCTAGAACGCTTCTTTCTCGTCGTCGGTCTCCCTTGTGTGGGAGTGCACGTGATGATGCTAAGTTGAAGAAACGGGCTTTTACCTCAGCTTGACATCCTTGCGTTGATTTTGCCACCCAATCACGCGTTGGCGCATCTTTCCCAGCACATGCCGGTTCCCAGCTCGTTGGTGCCACAGCTTTGGTAGAAGGTAGCCGCCTGATGCCCGCTTTTCCACACTTTCTGTCCTGTCTAGCGGATTTCCTACAGCGCTACGACATCGAGTTGCGGGATGTAATCATCGTAGATTATCCTGTCGCAACCTGCGAAGCCTAGCGACGCAGTTCCATGTTCCAAGCTTCCAATCGTGACCTCTTGTTCGTCGCCCAGGTCGTTGCGATTGTATCGAGTCGTTTATCTTCTATGTCGTAATAGTGTTTTTAAAGGCGGCTTATTGGGCCTGTGCAAACCTCTGTCTGTCGGAGGGCCGTCGTAGGACTGTTTAGCGTCCCACCTAACACCAGGACTTGGGCTTGTGGCTTTGAGCGGCACACGGTCGCTTTGGCGGAGCCTACTTCGGATTCATGCAGCTAGGCAGGGCCCACTGTCAAACCCCACCACATCCAGGCAGGCGCCACAACTCGCAGATGGCCTGGGGAGGGATCGTCAAGCCCTTGGACATAGTCCCTGCTGCTGGCGGAAGACATCTAACTCGGTTTTTCTCAAAATTAGGAACTTTCCATGAAAAACTACGCTACTACGCCTACCAAATATTTCTTCCATTAAGGTGCTTAATTTTGAGAAATCGAACCATAGATGCTTTTCGCCATACTGATTTCAGAAAGTTAACTCCTAGTGTGCCGCTGTAAGCGCGCTCAAAGCAGGCGATTCATTATACCATCAGGTATAGTAGCTGTTGTTAAAATGTTTCGAAAGGGCCTCAAGCGGAATTTTTACTATAATGCAACTGATGCGAAGTGATGCGTAGTTAGTGAGAACGGGTGAGTTGTCCATACAAGAAAATTCATTTTACTACAAATGTTGTGGCGCCATCTCTTTCAATCAGTTCCTTTGGCTCTGTCCTATTACTCCATCACCAGCTGCGCGTTAGACTGGTGCACCTAAAACAAATAAAAATAGTTATCTTGGAAAATCATTGCGCCAAATGCACTTTGCCCATTACTGGCATCGACTGTATTTCTTGTCGTGGGTACTGCTGTGGAGGTTCTCCATATGAATTGTTCCGGAGTTTCACGCGCCCTTATGAACTAGGCTAGATGCACCAGTTGTCGCACTAGTGCTTTATATGCCAAATGGCCAATCAAATCACGCAAACCAAGTTCATATCGATTAATATTCATATGATACGATAACACCTTCGATTTACTCCCAAACAAGCAAAAGATGATTGTAAAATTGATTTTGTTTAATTTTGATGTCTCGCAATCTGAGTTGTCATCAGTGGTCCACTTGGCCAGTCCCATAAGAAAACAATGGGATTTGCCAAATAAGGAACCAAAATTATGTATGGCGACAATTGGCAGAAATTTAAAAAAAAAATAAACCAGCGGTCAATGCATTCCCGAAAATTTAATCGCTGGACTCTAGTAAACGACCAAATTCGAGCAGCTAAGAGACCGCGTGAAACGGAATCATCTATGCGCATTCCTGAATGTCAAACCGACTTAAAGCAGCTAAGTCAAAACGTTATTTCCGTTCCTGTCACCACTCAACCTACAAATCAGTTCTGGCTTTATTTGTCTCGCATAAGACTCGATGTGACGAACGAAGCGATGGTGAAAGCGAATTAGGGGCTGGTCAGCAATCCAGAAGTTAATAAATTGGTTGCCAAAGGGATCGACACCAGCAACATGTCATTCGTATCGTTCAAAGTTGGACTCGATCCTGCTCAGAAAATAACGCCTCGACCCCTCGACGTGGAATGAGGGAGTAATGTTCCGGGAGTTTGAGGACCACAGCTCAAAAAAAATCGGAGACCCCCCTCAACCAACTTGGTTTTATCACCTGTCACCATCACCTACCTACAATAGCAACGGACTAACTTTTGCTCATCAGAACCGGGGTGCACATGCGAAAGCCGTAAGCAGCCAAGCAGACTGTCCTTCATTCTCTCTGCCTGATGCACCCTCACATTGTAGCAGTACAACATCTGACGCCGTCAACTTTGATGTCCACCACTCCACCAGTTTCCTGTCAGTAATAGTACGGATTTAGCCGAAGGCCAACTTTAAATATACTATCAGAACGTTAGAGTCTAACGCACTAAGATTGATGACTACGATGTCATAGTCCTTACAGAGACATGACTTGATGACCGCATTTTGTCTACGCAGCTGTTCGGTACCTCGTATGAAATGATCGCAACCAACGAAACAGCACTAAATCAAGAGGCGGCGGCATCCTAATTGCCGTATCGACGCGTTAAGGTTGTTGCATAGATCCTGCACCGGTGTGTGACACCCTCTAATAACTATGGATCAGGATTGAAATGCCAATAACTGGTACTGCTAGCATCGGAGTTCTTTACCTACCGCCAGCCCGACGAACAAATGTCACTGATATCAATATTTGGACAATTCTTCGATTTGGATGATTTGACGTCACAATTTAGCTTAGAGATTACAATCAATCCAATCTGGTTTGGTCTACTGCGCAGAATACGTTCCCGGTCTTGGATGTGCAGACGTACACACTTTTTTTTCGCCGAGATCTCGCATTTTTTGTTTATTTTCCCAGATGGGAACCGCCGAGTTTCAGCTAACATGATTTTGCCGAGATCTCACAAAAAGTGACGTTTCGGTTGCTGAGATACAGTAAATATTTTGCCGAGAATCAGTAATGAACAAAATTTTCTGCTGAAGATCAGTTTAGAAATTTGCTGAGCTACAGCGATGCAGGATTTTGCCGACTCGAAAAAAAAATTAGTGTGTACCTCCCGGCATCTACCTCAATGTTGTTAGACGGATTCAGTTTAAATGTCCTTACGCAAATCAACCCGATTGCAAACCACAATTCCCGTATACTTGACTTGGTTTTAGCCAATGACAACATCAAAAGTAAATTTTCTTTTTTCAATGCTACGGAACCTTTGATCGACCTCGATCTGAACCATCCGGCCCTTGAACCATCCGACCCTCACCATTAAACTGAAACTCCCAACGGTGTACAAAGATGTCGCGGATCTACATAGCCTGGATTTTCATCGCACGGGTTACACTACTTTGTGTGGAGACAACTCGCCTATTGACTGGCGAACTTTTGAGACGGAAACTGTGGATGACGTAGTGGATACTTCAATGAGCAGGTGAATCAAGCCATCTTTGATTCACTTCCGTCGACCTGCCCCTAAACCACCATTGTCGAATTCCGATTACGTCAGTTGGTAAGAGCAGGTCAAAGCTTTACGTAGTTACTGTCGATCTCGTGCCCATTCTGGTATTCACTATAGCGAATAACAGTTATCGTATGTATAACCGTTTTACCTACTAGCGATACGTGATCCGTTCAAGTCCAACCTCCGTAAGAACCCAATAAGTTTTGGTATTTCGTTAACTCCAAAAGGAAATTAAATGAATTGGCGGTGGAATGCACCTTAAGTAAGTGTAATAGTACGGCTAAGTTAAATGCAACCTGTTCGTGTAATATCAAGACTCATCTAACTGTTCTGTAACATCGGAATCGCAAATAATCGCAGCACTTCATGATCCTCCTGGGAATACGGTCGAGTTAATTTGCTTCGAAATCTCTACGCATCTTGTTAAAGCAGCAATCGATAAATTGAAACAGTCCAACTCTGTTGGTCCTGACGGAATTCCTACCTGTACTAATAAAAATGCGCAGATGCTCTTGTATATCCACTCATTGTTATATTCAATATTTCTTTGGCGCAACGTAAATTCCCTACTTATTGGAAATCATCGGTTATGTTCTGTCCATAAGAAAGGTGACAAGGCAGTTATTAAAACTATCGGCATTACTTCGCCCCTGCAAGCTCGGGGTGTTCGAAATTATTTAAAATGATGCCTGTTTGCTAGTTGCGTTACATTTCTCTGATCAACAAGGATTCTTTCCAAAGAGTTCTGTTTCAACGAACTTAGTTCAATTTCTTACCAAATACCTACGCAGCATGGATTCTGATGCTCAGGTTGATGCTGTCTATACGAACCTCAAAGCAACCTTTTGATCGTGTTGGCCAAGAATATTACTAGCTAGATTGGAGAAAATTGGCGTTTCCCTCGCATTTTTTTTTAATTTCTATGATTTAGTTAGTTAGTATATTAAGCCCTAATTGCTCATTAAGACCACAAGTGTCAGATGAATGTGAACAAATAAACAATAAACAACATTTTTATAAATAAATCTAAATTAATAACATCAATTCAAACAAGCAATTTAAAAAAATATGAAAATTTTCAAGAAAAAAATAAGAGGAAGCAATAAGACTGAGCATTTTTTTTAAATAGGTGATCTTTTATTCATAAGGTACACCGGGGCAAGTTGAAACGGTTTTTTCAAAGTGAACTTGAAGTGCTGTAAAAATCACCTTTGATAAATTTTGAATCAGTTTGCAGTGTTTGCTAGTTCGCCAAAGATTATACATAAAAAATAAGCAACCTTACTAAACTTTTTATAAATATTTTGCATACTAAAATTATTTTTTATATGACGTTCAACTTGCCCGCATATCGGGGTAAGTTGAAACACTACGCTGTATACAGACATAGAACTGTAAATTAAAAAACAAAATATATGTACTCAGTGTGACTAAAGATGCACGAGGTTGTAAAGGTGACTACTGCCAAGATTCACATAAGAGTCCCATGTAAATTTTTGACGATTTTGATATCAGAAATTAGCTTAAATTGTCTCCTAAACCCTAATAGAAAGTAGGCTTTTTCTAGAAATTTGAAAATCAAATCCCACTTGTGTTGTCTCATCTTGATATTTACTCGCATAAAAGTCACTATTCCAGATTTTATATTCTATACTCTTTCTTTAAATTGTACGCTAATAATTCGGCTGTTTTTTCATAAATCCACATTAATTAACCAGCGTATCTCTCATAGACTCTTGATTGGAGAAAGGGGCTGGGGAAGTGAAAGGTGGAGTTAACGAAATGTTTACATGTTCTATGTTTATTTTTGAGACCCAGTGCTACAGCGAGGTAAAGTAGATTAAGATTCTCAAAACTAGACCGTGCAGTTTGAACATGGCCCTTTCAGTTTATTTTTGTGAAGATTGTAGAAGGGTTGTCATCATGACAAATATGGGCGGAAATTTATTAAAATTAATTCTAGAATTTTGAACCTTTCTTAATTTTTGTTCGAATGTATTTAAGGACTATGTAATTCTGGAAATTTAAATTGTGAGAGTGAGTATTGAATCGTTGTTTCAACTTGCTCTGCACACGCATTTTTATTTGCCCTGATGGGTGAAA
Source organism: Armigeres subalbatus (assembly GCF_024139115.2). Lineage (NCBI taxonomy): Eukaryota > Metazoa > Arthropoda > Insecta > Diptera > Culicidae > Armigeres > Armigeres subalbatus. The sequence goes on from NW_026943144.1 coordinate 131,121, forward strand.
TGCGGAGCAATATGAAACGAGAGTAGAATAAATTAAAACGTATCTTTCATCAATTTGTCATAATCGTTATGCTTATTCAACATTCAATGATTACCTACCATGAACATTTGATGAAAAACTCTTCCAAACATCATTTTGAGATCTGTTTCATTGGTAGTCAAAAGTTGGTTTGATTTTGCAAAAGGCGAAAAATAACCAGTGGATATCTGCTAGTAATGTCCTCCGGGAATGGCAGCGTGAAGGTGCGTTTAGGGAGTAATTGGTTGAAAAAATAATCAGGGCATTCGGTCATTGCTGATCTAAATTACAGCTTCCGTTTCAACTTACCCCGCATTTCAACTTGCCCCGGTGTACCTTACGTGTTAATTGTTCATGAAAAAACATTTGACTTAATTGCTTTTTTCTATTTTTTTTTGGAAATCATCATTTTTGATTGCTTTCCGTTCCTGTGCGACGCCGCGCCGCGGGTGCTGTCGATTTTTAGAAGTCACAGCTTTCTTTTTAGACCGCGCTGCCGATTAATTTTTGACCCGCTGATGAAGTTTTTACCACTTTTTACTGTAAATTCTTTTTTTATCTTTAAGCAAGCTTTTATCACTAATGACAGACGTCTTCATGTAATGTTCCATCGCATCATATTGACATTTCTTGTCCTACTTCAGGCCTGCTCAACAAACGCAAATCTTGTAAGGTGAAACAGACAAAATAGATAAAAAAAAATATGCCCTGCCTTTACAGTTATTTATTTATTACAATATTTACATTCTTAGTATTAGAATTGAGCAATTCGCACAAATTCGTAGGTGGTACATGCCTGGACTATTGTATGAGAGTAGCATCACTTCCATCCGTTTCCACAAATATTGATTTGGGATTAATCTCTATCTCTTAAATGGAAACAATGCACTTTTCAATAGTCGGGATCTGTCCTGGCCACGTCCTTGCGAGGAAGGGGAAGAATGGTAAAATGGACACCTACTTAAGAAAGATGCAGAGAACTCTACGACCTCTCATAGGTGCCACGGGAGGCTTTGGAATTTGAGTGTGGAAGGTTATAACAGTAGATTCGTTTTGGTAGAACGAAACACAGATAGATACAAGCGTGAAAGGGACGAGCCTGGAGTTGAACCCACGATCGCCTGCCCATAAGGCATATGGCGGTAGCCACTAGACCACCGAGCTGGTTACAATATTCACATTACTGCACACTTATTCTTAACTCCATTGTGCGGTATTTTTTTTTTTACCTCGGAAAAACTTTTTCTTAATTTACTGAGTTCAGTAAAGCTTAGTACCGAGTTTTCCGTAATATTTGACGTTAACTGGTATTGCACTAAAAGTCCGAATTCTCAGTAATCACACTGTTATACTGACCTTTCTTCAAAAATGGATGTCAGCTCAAATCGTGTTTTACATTCCACGCATTTTTAGTTTATCGCAATGGTATCATGATTCATAGTTTTGTGTGCGCTGCTGGAACAAACAAACTTCGTCGATCGAAAGGATACTGCTAAAATTGAGTAGAGGGAAAATACTGAGCAATGGTTCCTAGTGCTTTATTGAGAGGAGTTGATCATTATTTCAGGTCTCTGAATTGGAGCCTAGATTATCCTCCAGAAATTTCGTCTTCATGAATGTAGAGAAATTCCTCCTCCAAAGAATCCAGGGAAATTACACACCCCAGCTCAGATATTCTGAACAAATCATTAATTAAGAACTCTGGAGAAGTTCTTCCTCTTGAGTTAGGAGGAAATCTACCTCTACGAGTTGGGGGAAATCAAATGTACTCTCTATGTTTCTAGGGAATTTATTCTACTAAGTTTGTGGGGAGTTACTCTCAAAGAATTTCAATTAAATTCTTATTCAAAAATTCTGGGAAGTTCCTTTTTTCAGATTTTCTAGAAATTCACTCTCCAGGTATTGCTTATCGAGTAATTTTTAAGATCATCCAGGAGTTCTGAGGAATGGATAAAACATTCTCTAGAATTTCTGCGTGATAAGTTTCGTGGAAAAATTAAACTAACCCTTATTATCAGGGAGGTTTCTTACCCTATTCAACAGTTTGGCTTTCCTTTGTGATAAGACTATCTCGATATATGTGGAAGTCAAAACTTTCTGCACCGTCCCATAAATTAAATCCAGACGCAGGACTTCCTCTTGGGCAAATTATTGTACTATGAGAGGAATTCATGGTGAAACTCCATGAGTGATTCTTGGAGAAATATCTAGAAGAATTCTCCAAAAAATTCCGAGAAGAGTTTCGTCAAGTTTGTGGAATAAATATAGTGCTCGTCGGAGGACGACACTGCGAATGTGGAATCTATTGCGTCTCAGCGACAAATCATCGGCTGACGTTGGCGTCAGTAGCGATGAAGTGAAATTTTTTCTCAAAGTTCATATTTTGGTTTCTATACTGTTAGTGATTGGAAAACACATTATTAAGAAAAAATTGATTCTTTTCGAAGCCAACAGTTTATGCAAGAGAAAGTCGATCCGAGAAGAATTTTCTTCCAAGAGCAAAATACAATCGCCTGACGACTGCAGTTCATTCGCTATGATGACATTGGTTACGGTTCCAGCTGCACGAGCCATAGCGACAATTTCCCTTCAGAAGTTGGTATGAACTTGCCTTGCATTAGAGGTAAAATATCGAAAAAATAGTATCAAAAATTTAAATGTAAAATACTTTAGGCATAACATGATTAAGTACATATTTTAATACCAAACAAATAATAATTTGTTATGCGTTTTGTATTATACTACCTAACAGAGTATGTTATGCCTGCAGCATTTTTTCATATTTATTTTTGGTATTACTCCTTTGGTATTTTACCTCTGATGCAATCGTAGTGTGCGCGCGCGACGGATGTCAACTTTTTAGCCGCCTCATATTCTTTTGACTCTTAGAACTTTACAATCAACGAAAGCCAATTTCTACATTTGTGTTATGAATCTGCGTGAAAAATTAATCTACTGAGAGGGCCATTTCGAATCAAAATTTAAGATTCGGATGAGTGATAATATTCGTGATAATGCGCCGCATGTGAAATCATTATTCATAGGCGCAAGCAGATCAAGCGACATAGGTGGATAAATTTGGTGAGATTGTTTCTATGGTTTTGCAGCTAACAATTTAATGAATAATAAGGTAAAATATTAGTTTAGTAATCTCGAATTGTTTTGGATCCATTATTTAATTGATAATGGTAGCATAAACAGGCGTTATTGGAGAAAAAGGACCTAGGACTGGTCGAAAATCAGGCAGCTCGAAATGGGTCACTAAGTAGCAATAGAGCTAGCACTTTCTAACTCCAGATATTCGTTAATCTCAATGGAAACATTTTTCATGATTTAATTGAATAGCGCACAGCAGAACAACACGAAAGCTATTGATGCAGTATTCAAATTAATTCATGAAAAATGTTACTTAGGTCCTTGAAAGTTAAGCGAGAATCTGACCGAAAAATATATAAAACCCAGATTAATCCACCTACAGATGATGCCGCCTTTCTGCGCAAAAGTGGATAAATGTAGCCTTTACGTTTACCTCGATGATGTACAAGAAAGGCAAAACAGTTAAATTGATGATAGTATTTACCTAGTAGGATTTACAGATGGCGCTGCCAGAAGTTTCTCGAATTTCCTATGTTCGAATTTTGACTTTCGGACAATTTCATAGTATACATGAAACTGAAGAAGAGATACTTACGCCTAAAGGCGAGCAACACGACATCTTTATAGTGCGATGAAACTCTTAATGGAAGTCACGGATAAAATATCTAAAGATGCAAAGCATTTTTATAACATAGGACACGCTAGGTATTTCGTCCATCGTCATAGGGGCTAAAACCATCGAAACAACGTCCATTCACTAGAACTCCACTGTAGCAGAACGTATCTCCTGAGTTTAATGATTCGGATGAGTTTGTCAAAAGTGTCTCTTTATTGGTTTTGAGACTCGACGAAAGAGAAAATGCCTGCCTTAACCTAGTATTATTGTTCTAGTGACTATGTCTCATCACTATTTTAATATTATCTATTTTTTTGCATTGCAATTATTATGAAATTCAATAGTGATCAACAGCGTTTTAGTCATGTCGGTGCAACTTGTTGCAAGAAAATCGGTTAAGAGTTTCTATGAAAATTCAATGTTTTTATGGCATTTTGTCACACACACACACAATACACACACACGCATACACGGACAGACAGACATTTGTTCAGCTCATCGAGCTGAGTCGAATGGTATAATACTCATGGTCTCGAGACTTCTATCAAAGTTCGAATTTGAGTAAATGATAGCTTTCGGTACAACTTAGTTGTACGAGAAAGGCAAAAAGAATTTGAATTAAATATTTCAAAACATTATATTTTACGTATTCCTCCGTCCAATTGGCGGTCGTGTCTTGCCGTCTCGGATACAACCTTCTACTTTTTTTAATATTCTGTTTTGCTCTGGGCCGGTGAGTAAATTGCGGCCGAAACCCATTTGGCCGAAAGCCATTTGACCGAATACCTCTAGGCCAAACAAACCATTAGGCCGAAACCCATCTGGCCGGAAGTCATTTGGCCGAACGGGTCGTCCGGCCGAATAGGTTTGGTCGAATAGGTTATATTGCCGAATAGGCATTTGCAAGGTCATTTGGCGAATAATATATGGCGATATAGATAGGGGTATCCAGTAGCCTTGCGAGCAAGTATGTAGGATTGCCAATCCGGAGATGGCAAGTTCGATTCTCGGTCCGGTCTAGGATGTTTTCGTGGAAACTTTCTCGTCACCCGGGTAGTGTATCCATTGTACTTAACACAAGATAATACTCATGAAAAGGTATAGAAAAGCTCAATAATAGAATAATGCTAATAGAATTGTAACTTAAACAGGCAAAGTTCCAGTTAAATGTAGAATAGAAGAAGAAGATGAAATATTGCCAATAGAACATTTTTGAATAGGTCATATGGCCGAACATATCATGTGCGACGACTCACTACCCACTTCCCACTTTTCACAGTGAGAAGTGAGAAGTGAGACGTTCCACTTCTAACTCCTCATTTCTCACTTCTCACTGCAAAACGGAGACGCTTCACTTCTCATCCGTCACTTCTAATCTATTTTCACTTTCAGAGTGAATGGAGATTTGAACGTCAAGTACACAATTCGGACGCCCTAATGCGATGACCTGTTCAGCCGAATTACCTGTTCGGCAAATAATTATTCGTCCGAATAACGATTTCTCAATGATCTTTTCGACCAAATGACTCTTCCTCCTCCTTAAATTACCTTTTCGGTAAATTGGCCTATTCAAATAAACCTATTCGGCCATTACAGAGTGGCCTGGCCAATGCACTTTTCCATCATCGTTCATTGGATATTCGGCTAAACAACTTTTAGCGGTATTCGCCAAACGGGCTTCCTGAGTAAATTATTACAAGTAAAAGTTTAGCGCGCCCATTCGTTCACGCAGAACGATCGACTTCATCGAAATGTTTTGTTCTGCTTCGTAGGAGCTAATTATTTAGAAGTATATTTTATTGTGCAAACGATCGTATTCGAGCACGCAGAATGATCGTGATCATCGGATGATTTGTTCTACTCTGCGGTCTGTAAGTTAATTAGTTGGTGCGCGTTCAATTGTGTTTTTATTTCATCTTGATAAAACTACACCCGGCATACTGTTTCCCACAATGAACCCTGCTGCACTCTCTACCCCATATATTCTACCCCATATATTGGGCAGTCAATAATGCTCATGCTCATACTCAATCGACGATGCCATCAATAACTGATATCTACAGAAATTTGAGAGCGTAAATGAATGTTCGTCGACCACACATTATGCAAGAGCGGAGACGAAATCTGTAAGTGGCTTAAATGAATCCGAGACATCACAGTAAAGCAGATTCAAGAGTCTTTATGAAAAATGAAAGTTGATAGGAATCAGAATTGGTCAAAGGCTTTGCAGTTTTCTTCAGACTAATGTAAGTTATTGAATTTTCAGTGAATTTTAAACAATTTCACAGTTTGCTTTTATTTATTTTGTATTTTTCAACAGGAAATAATGTTTGTTAAATATGTAACAGCGCTAAAGCTCCTAAGAGGTGTACTCAAAGCATCCTCATGGGAGAGCTGTAAACAAATTACGCTTTGATCTTTGCGCTTTTGTCACAAATTCTACAATTGTCTGGGGCTAGAGCTTCTTCGCAAAACTTTTGGAACGATGTTGTCGGCGCATCTACTCTTCCATCCGAAAACTTAAATCGCAGTATGAATTTCATTTTGGTCAAGCAACCTGCTACAAACATTTTGAAATAATCAAAATTCAACATCTAGGGAATACAATATTAATACAAATTCTATGATTTCTCCTACTCCATATGATATCTTTATCTTTGGTAATGATATTCGAAGCACTTATCTCCGCCAAAACTTTGCTCTCCATCCATTTTTTACAGTTGAATGCTACGAAGTCCATTTCTCACCTCCACTGGATGGCGACAACAAACATCCAAACAATAATCGTCTCCAATCAAATTTGTTACCAACGTGCCGATCCGCTCCAGTGGCCCATGAATCCGCAGAATAGAACTGAAGAACTGAGTGGAAAAATTCTTTTACCTCCCACCCACACACTCATACACTTTGTGGTAAAACCAAGCGCAAAGATCTCAGACTCATCTTTAAAACATCTCACATCATCGGCGAAAGCAACGACAGCCGAAAAACTTCGTCTGAAAGTGAATCAATTCAAGTTTTTTTCTTCTTGCCTCTGAGAAACAAAACCTCGCCTAAGTTGCAGATTGATTCAAGTTTATCCCTCTCTCGAAAATTTCATCTTCCATCTAATCTTGGATCATCTTAGCAGAGCTGAGCTGATGAGGGGAGGGCTGACCGGACAGTGTTCGAGTGGCGAGATCGGCGACACATTTCCGTTCTTCGAAGAAACGACGCCAACGATGATGACGCTAGAAAAGTGAAAGCCGATGAAAATCCTTGCTTCGGTGAATATTTGCTACGCTTTCTCCTATTCCCGCTTCCTGTTTCAGAATGTGCAAAATAAAACACCCAAACGACGGCGGGAGCGGGAAAAGTCGGAGCAGTCGAGGGAGGAAAATGAGTCGACACAAGTATATACACAGGACAGGACGATGTTTGCTGATGTGTAGTTTCTCTTACGCCCTCCGAAGAAGAAGGTAGATGGAAGTTGATAAGTTTTACTCCGACGACTGTCAATATTTGCCCAGGAAAAGTCTTTAAACTTCAATTCAACTCTCGGTGGATACACCGCCCACACTACAATCCGGAAGTACAGGGGTACTTGACAACTAGTGTTGGCCAATTTACATTAGTGTTCGGAAAGAAAATAAAGAACCAAGATTTTGTCCATTTAAAAAGAAGAGGACAGATGAAGTTAGAGTAGGTGGTCTTACTATTGATGTCGAAAATAGATTTAATTTGACACTTTAAGCCGCATCTAATCCAACTTAGTTCAATTAAATTTCATTGGAGTTTATTTTCCAACAAAAATCAATCTATACCTGTCTCGAAAGTGACCAAATATTCTCCCACCGCAGCTATTTTTTGTCAACCCTGTCTGTAGGTGCATGAAAGGCATTTGAACTGTTGCTCCACGTGCACTTCGACGAGGATGCATCAGTCGAAGCTCGATGTCTCATGTGGTACGATTGTAAAGCACACCAATGAGCACCCAGTTTCATTTGAAATTCCGATTTCGCCTTGCTTGTTTCATCATCTCAGCTGTTTCAGACATTTCGCTTGTAAACAAATGGTTTTTCTGTTGGTGATGCTCCTTATCCAGGAACGGTCTCAGATGGCAAATATGAAAGTAGACTTTTACAGTTGAGAGCGCGGAAACTTTATATTAGTTTTTTTATACAGTCAAAGCCCGGCACATGGCTTACCTTTCACGCTGAGAAAAGCCGGATAAAAACATTTCACATTTTCCTCAATAGTAGGTCACTGGAGCTGGTGCTTCCATTAGTCGCAAGCTGCTGGAAGAACGACGACAGCTAAGAGAAAGCACCTTCGATGCGATTCCGATGACGTTCCACTTCACGGCGGGAAAACACTGGCCACCTGATAGGAATGAAGTTTTCGCCGAGGTTGTTTTCCACTTCCATGGAAATGGAAATCCGGGAAAGAGATACAGACAAAAGACATATCGGTCCGTAATTCAAGTCTAAACATGAAATTGCAGTAATTAGATGCCAAAGTTTATCTTTTTTGATCATTTTCCAATCTGCTTTATCATTATTTGTCATTTGAATAACATTATCAGTACAAACTGACCACATTCCTGTCTGTTTGTCTGTGACGAATAGTTCCATGATGTGAAGCACAATTGAGCAGAAGAACGCACGCTTTCAGTGTATAATCCATCACGTTCCGGTTTTCCGATGGCGATGCGCGACACAGTTTGAAATGAGAAGAGGTTGATGGAAAATGGCTCATTTTGCTGCGGCGCGGCCGCGAATAATGATTTTATCTCATCATACTTGCCTGGGGCGGCAGCTGCGCAGAGAACTGTAGCGGAAGTTATCACTTTTGCTTCATGAAATGTTAAGCTGTATGTAGAATGGCCTATAGTGGAATGTGTGGATTATCATTGATATTTTCTCTAACCATGTAGAATTGTTTCTCAAAATGTCTACAATACACTTGAACACAATTCGACGCATAGTGACCTTTGCTAATCGCTTCAATTTGCCGTAACATATTTATTCCATAATCTGAGAAATATCTTTCGGTTTAATTAGCCGATTCTAGATACGGCTATTAGTATGGTGGTCTGATCGGAAGTTGCAGTTAGTTCCAACGAGCAGCAGTAGCTGATTGTCGAAGATTCAGTGTACTAGCAAAGTAAAAATTATCTTCACCTGCATTGCGTTAAAAAATCTGCGAGTTTGTAAATAGTGCACGATAGTGTTTCGAATAATACCAAGCTACATTTCCCATCACATGACCAACCGACTAGGATTATGAAATCAGAATCGATCTACAGTTACCATGTTAGATTTGAACATCACCCCGAATAGACGAAAATAGCTCAATAATATCAAATGTTGATAAGAAAATTATTTTGAGCTTTTAGTGAATGTCTTCACTTGTCAAAAGACAGAAGAATCCTATGAATTCACCACTTAACATTTGAGGTCGAAATACGATCTGCAAGATACAAAGTGGTGAATAATGATCAAATGTTGATTAGATAGCAAAATGAGATATGGACATTATTGACATAACTGATAAAATATCAGACGACAATATTAATATTTTGCACTAAAATAATATGAAGAGATCAAGTTATGCTATTTGTAAGAAGTGATCAATATCATGTGCCATCGGAGTCGGAGAATAACTGTCTCGAAACTTATAAAATCCAAGAAGATTCCGGACAGTTATGAGTACTTCAGGAGCGCATCATGCAAATAACTGCAAGATCTGCAGCAAGCCGGATCACACGAGGACATGGTGGCATGGACATTTGCGGAACATGGTTCCACTTCACATGTGCGGGAGTGCAGCCATCTATCTGCAACAAGCCCCGGTATTGCGGATATTGCTCAGCCGAGATGATGGTACAAATAGTCAGCGATATCGGTAAGTTCGAGTATCTAGTGGCCGCCTACGACCGAAGGCAACTAGAAGAATCGAAGGGCTTGACGATCGCCTTCACTGCAACAAGCGAACGGGAGCGTGCCTATTTGGCCGAAAAGCATCAATTGAGGCCCAAATCCAGTCGGATAGGAGAGCTTAGGGAAGCATGTTGCTTTAGGAGCCGGCACAGCGTTAAAAGTCGTAGCAATTATAGGGAGGTTCGAACGTGGGTTAATCAGGCGATCAACACTACACCGAATGTCATTGTTCAGCAAGGTGGCACATCAACATCAACTCCCATCGTTTCAACGGAAAGCGATCCAATAAAACCTTCCAGCAAACCAGTTTACCAGCCCAAGCTGCTCCGTGGCAGATCAGGAAATTGTATGCTCCTCAGACAACTGTACAAAATACTCTTCCTCAAACGTTCGTTGCGCCAGCTGGGTCAATGGACCCAGCAAACCTCTCCAAGTGAGCTGTATGTTATACTGCTGCAATCCACGCTGCTCAAACAACTCCAGTTTGCATCAATCAACGGTCACCCGAGATCTTCAGGAACAACATCTATCGTACCCAACGGAACGACAGCCTTCACCGATATTTGAATCAGGTCGGAAGGAGTACAGGGGAATTCTAAAGGTCGATTCCAAGCAGATGCCAGAAATATGGAGAAACCGGAAAGGAGGATGTGGCAACAAACTCAGAACAACCAGGTGGCTTTCAAACCGATTACCATCCGCCATCAACAGGAATCGAAACCCACATCGCAGCTTAGGATCCTTTACAATGGCCCCAGAATGCTAATGTTAGCAAAGCAGCAAATCATCATCAGTTCCCGGTTTTAAACCAGCATCCAGTCCTTTCGCCATTCAACGCTCCTCATCCTATCAGCTACTATCAGCAGACGTATCCCACAGGATGGCAAACAGTTCCAATACCAGCTTGGATGTCTCAAAAGAACAAACCCGTTGTCGAATACGGCTGGTGAAACGTCCACTAGAGCCGTCCAGCAGAATCAAGGAAATAGCCTTCAACAGATGCTTCCGGTCAAGTCTCGAGCTTCCATCCGATCCAATATGGAAAGCGTATTGAGCGCTAGCAGGTCAGTGGTATCGCTGATCGAGTTCGACGACGATGTGAAACGGACAGGGCCAGGGAGAAAGTTCTCAAGCATTCTAACACTCCCTGCGGCGATTCCGGAAATAATTGACTGGGATGAATGTGGTCGACCGGAAAAGTTAGTTCACTGTCTGCTAGTAAAGATACGTCATGCTCCGTCGCCCAATGTTAACAAACCTCGACACTCTTATAACTTTCGGAGATAAGTGAGGAACTTGTTACCTAATCCCATGTTACTGTCGGGGTTAGTAGGAAAGCCCACCAAGTCTCGACT
>NW_026943144.1:142151-167262 GCF_024139115.2 Armigeres subalbatus
AATAATAATAAAAAATGGAAGAGGAACTTTCTGCAAGCCGGTTGGATGGCTTAATTTCCTTTTAGGAAAGAGACATACCGGAGCTTTCGACCAGAATGGGGATCACACACAGAAAGCTTCCCCAGGTATCACTGAAGGCGTTTAGCGAATACGTTACCTCCATCAAATCGGCTGCGTGCAAAGTATCGCTACCTACCGATAGTTATCAGGACGAAGGTCGGCGAAGCAAGAAGGAGAAAGGTGGTTACATAAACGCACACACTGTGAAGGAAAAAGTGCTAGCGTTGCAAGTACTAAAAAGGAGCTCTCTACCAAAACCGAAATAACCTCAAACCTTGCCCGGCTTGCAACAAGAATAGTCACAAACTTCGGAACTGTGAGAAATTCGCTGCTTTCAGTATGCATCAGAAAAGGCGTTTAGTCGGCGAGTTCAATATATGTCAATATTGCATGGGTAGCCATGGTCAGTGTTGTAAAATGTCATTTGCATTCGTTTGTATAATTTTCCCAGAACTTTTTTCAGAAGGTAGCTATCAATTCATGTTGTATGACGAACTTATAGCGGTTAAATGGGCCTACAACTTTGTCTAACAAGACTTTGCCGTAAACATGTAACCTGGGGCGTGGGGGCAAAATGTCATGGAAATGACATTATGTCAAATGACACGTGACATTTTGGAGAGTTTTCACTCTCCAGCCTTTGATGTTATACTTAGAGCAATGTACCCTTGGACAAAAATATAACCCTACTCAAGCGTTATGAGTACATTCAAAATTATGGAAGAAATTTTGCTTCTAAAGAAAGTTATGAACAAATTAGTCAAATGAAATGCAGATGACATTTTACAAAAGAAATTCAAAGAAATCTTGTGGAATCGACGGCTGCACTGAATTTCATCATAAGTTGCTGCATACACCGAATCCCAAACCAAATGGTACTGTATTCCAGGCTGGATCGTCAGGTGTCATCTCAATGCATTGTTCTCGCCAAACCGGCGTACTTTTCAAAGCTTCCAGTGATTCTTTCCAGTAAAGGAAAGTCTGGATCGAACCTTACGTTGGTGGAAGAAGACATCGCAAAGGAGCTAGGATTGAGCGGGAATGTTGGTTCGCTGTGCATTCAATGGACGGGAAGTGTCACGAGGACCGAACCGACGTCACGCCAAGTGGAGTTGCGTATTTCAAGTGTCAACGGAAGTCCAGGTTACATGATTTCGGAGGTGCAAACAGTTCCTAATTTGGACCTACCATAGCAAAGCTTAAGGCCCAAATTACCGTAATCCAGTCATTGACAAGAAAACAGCCACGTGCTTGTACCACCCCCAGGAAAAAATCCGCCCACTGAGGAGAAAATGCATTCCCCAGCTGAATCGGGGAAGCACTCTTGTTTTAAAACTACATCAACATATAGTGGTGACTTCAATACATCCGTGGATGCTTCATTTGGAATGAATTTCGTAATATTATTTGAAAAACTGCCTTTTGCAGAAAATATTGCAAAGTTGAAAAAATATTTTTGCAGGAGGGGAAACCGTCAATTTACTCTCACGCTCTCTTATACTTTGCAGATACTCGAAAATCATCGTTCAGTGTTGCGTGTTGATTTGTTCTATATGTTATGCTTGTTTTCTCGAATATGTACGTAAACATCAAGCAATAATCTATGAAAATGATGCTTTTCATGCTATATATTGACACTAAATATTAGATGTGAGCTAGAACTATAAAAACGCAAGCATTCATAATTGATGTTTTGATAATGTAAGGTAATGCTAAAATAATAATGTAATGCTAAAATGGCATCACTTTTCATGTACACAGAGAGAAGACCGATCATATGGTCATGTAAACAATCCATTGAATCTGGACGAACATTTCAGAAGGTAGTCAACTGCATCATAATTTTACATTCATGTAAAATGCATGTAGAAAATTGTGTAATTAGGAGAAGGATCACAGAAATAAATAATGAAAAGTAAACAGCGCGTAAAACTTGAGGTGCGGGAATTTACGCTTTTCTACGCAGAAATGGTGCCCTTCCTGACAAGTTTGCTTACAACTTGCATGCAATATTGATGATTCACGTCAAATATTGTATACATTTAGGCTATATCCCGTATGGAATTACGCTAATAATGGCGTTCCATTTATGTGCATGATTTTTAGCGTAAATTTCAGTGGATTTTTCTATCTGTGATGCACAACAAATCAATCTCAGATGCATGTTTGAGGTTGTTTATGTGTATCACTATAATCTGTGCGCTGTACAGGTCTTGAAAAGGACGTTAATATTTTGTGGAAATATATAGAGTTTTATACCTTTTGAAATGTTTGTGTACTTTGTACAAAATCAGATCTGAGCGAATGAGTAGGCTCTCCGCAAAAAAAAAGAAGCGAACAGCAAGAAAAAGAAGTCGATTTGATGTACACTCAGCGAACTGGACTATCGAAATTCATAACTGGCGCCTTATGAATCTTCGACTGATTATTTCACCAATAGTGCTTCTTATACGCAGTTACCTTCTCGAGTAATCAAGCGTCGATGGGCGCGTGGTCTATATATCGGCTTCCCGATCCCGACGTCCATGGTTCGAACCCAGTCTGCCGCACTTCACTTTTTTTCAAATGAAAATCATCATTCATAAGGCAACATATTGAAATTCATACCGATTCCTTGTGGCAAATTTTCATAAGGCGTTTGATTGAAAATCATACGTCCATTTTCCTCAGTGTATGACATTTGAACCTTATGTCGTTTTCGGTTTTAAACCTGGGTCAGGTCCGACCCCGACTCTGAATAACCGAACGAAAAACGAATCGGGATCGAGTCAGTATGATGGTATTAGTGAGAACTCAATCCCTATCATCTGTTTTGTATTCAATTCGCATTTTTATCAGCTGGCAGAAACAGACATATTTTATCCTGGGAGGGAGATTCAGATTCAAAAAATATGAATGTCAGTGCAGACCTAACTTTAGCTGTCATGAAACGTCACCGCAGACCTAGCTGAAAATGGTTAATAAATGGGGAGTATCGATACTGATAATTTGCTTGAAAACTATAAAAACCAGAAAAGTATATTGAGCATTATCAATCTATATTTGAAACGACCGTTGTTGAACAAAAAAAGCCTAATAAAATCGAACAGTGAAACTTGTTTGAAAATGGTGTCCATTGTAAAGTTACAAGGAGACGACTAGGACACATCTTCTTGCAATGATTCCTTTGCACATCGCTTATTAATTCATTATCTGCATCGCTCGTTTCACGTTCTTCAAAGTCAACCCAATCCGCAGCTACAGTGAATTTTTTCTTGGTTTTAATCGTGAATAGTCGGGTCCGAATCTGGCATATATGGTATGGAAGAGAGATTTCGCTTTGCAACTTCCCACTTGTTGTGAAATAAGCTTACTGAATGCAAAAGAAAGCAAAATACATTTGCCAACATATAGTGTAACCGTACCCTTAGTGGAGGTAGCACCAATAGTGGAGGTAGGGTTTTTAAATGAAATTTATCATAATTATACACTTTACGATTGTTTCAGTTGATGCGTCGTGCTTTTAAATATCCTGTTAAATGCAACTTATCCTAATATTTTGCTTGGAAAACTATTGAAAAACAATGATTTTCTTTAACAAAATTGACTCCCTTGCACCTATAGTGGTGCAACTGTACCAATAGTGGCGAGTCTCATAAGAAACCAATGGATAGCACCACCACAGACAAACAGACGTAACACTTCTCATTTCAACATCGTTCACGTGTTCAACGGTTGGTTTGAAATACATCAGTGCTACGCGATTGTGCCAAGAGAGGCGCTAGTGTTCAATCGCTTTGACATTTGATTAGTGTATATGCTGTTGAATGTTTTCTGTGTTGATGACGATGATGATGATGATTGATATAGATGTATGCGTTAGCAGCAAACGTCAAATGGGAAATAATAATGGCCGACTGTGTTTCTCGCGATTCTGATAACAGATGGCAGTAGTGTTTTCTGAAAAGCGAAGAACGATATTTTTCCGAACAGTTTGTATGAAGAGTTACGTCTGTTTGTCTGTGGCACCACTATGGGAACCAAAATTAATTTTTACCTCCACTAAAGGAACAGTGTACCCATAGTGGTGCAAGCAATATTTGGTAATTGTTGATGTTAAATGACATCTATCTCATTTTGTTAGCAAATTTATTAGTTTTTCTATTTTCTATATAAAAGCTGTAAATTCCATATTTATCAATTTTTAAAAATATTTTCTTTGTGGATCTACTAATACCTTCACTATTGTTACCGTTGCCTATAATCAACTTCACAACCATTTCTTTAAGTTTCTTCAAAATTCTTCATATCCAATTTTAAAAGTTATTATTATTATTATAGCTTTATTTAAGAGGTTTTCAGCAATTTTAAAAGTTTTCTTATGAACCATCGATAGCGATCGATGCATTCTTTAAATAATTTAAATTAAATTACTCAAAAATTGCTAAGGATCTTTTCCAAAATATCGATACCGTTAAAACAGTTAAACGATATGATTTTGCACCGTTATACTTTATCGATTTGTCAGAATCTTTGATAAGAACTTTAATTTTTGTGCTTCAGAGGAACATCGAGATTTTTTTTTATGCAGATTTTTATTTATTTGTTTATTTGCTTAATCGCTAATCGAACCTGGAAGAAAGAATACTGTAGAACTTTGCTCAGAGATCTTAATCATTAGATGTTGTTTTGATTGGTAAAAGCTAAATTGCATTAACATTCTATCCCATATAATTTTCATTCAAATATAACCAATATGTAGGGGAATTATTTTCCTTACCCCAAAACATCAATTACCGGCAATGTCCTTGTGAAATGGTTCTTCATGACGACAATATCATAATCAAAAGCTAATGTCGTTTCATCCAAAAATTCTTATCTCAAGAATATAAACTTCTGGAGATAACAAACGCCACAATACTGATGATTCGATGAAGATGAATTTTAGGTCTACATTAAGAGGAAAACTTTTCGAATTTTTCGAGATTATTCGTTTATTTATGTATATTTGTTAATCATTAATGGGGAACCTGAAGAAAAACACTACGACCAGCTAACTGAAACTCATTCAGATCTTGAAGAATCTTAACCATTATGCAGAAAACCGCGAGAAGATTAGAGTTTGCCTGATGTTATTAGCATTTGAAGTAAATTATTTCTTTTACCTTTGAAAAGAAATAAATTCACAACACTCCAGTAAAATATTCAATATCTTGTCAATAACATCAATCTTCTATTTTCACATAACTGAATGAGTATTATGGTTCTTGATCGTAAATTGTGCCGTCCAACTGCAAATCATTGTTATGGATGTTTCTGCATACATTTTCCCATATAAACTTCAAGAATATACTTCCAAACGTTGACCGATTGAAATTTTGTCCAGAGCATCAGGGCATCAACAGAATCGAATGAGAGGGCGGCCCATCAAAAAAATTGAAAAAGTGTTTTTTGAGCCACCCTAGTGTAGGGTGATCATTGTATTTTGACCATCTGAATATATTTTGGACTTATGGCTATATTTTGTTTATTTAGTTCCATAAATATAGTTCGACATGTGATTATGAATAAGGCAAAACAGACACATGTTCCTATCTGTTCAAATAAAGCTAAGTAGTAAAACATGCAAAATATATCCAAAAGTCCAAAATATTTTCAAATGACCAAAATACATGATTTACCCTAGTGGTGATCATGTATGAAATTATTTGTCAAAATATATCATTGCGTTGATATTGTACTTTATTAGAAATCGTTTAACGTTTTATGAATGCTCATGTCGTTATTGCAAAGTGGTAAGGATGTTCCGGTATTCATTTTCAAAATGCTTTTTCAAACTATATCATTGCATTGATATTATGATATCACGAGAATTTAGATAACGATTCATTAATATTAAGAATAATTTTTTGTGAAGAAATATCGACAAAATTATTAAATTTGATATAAATGACTCTGAATGAGTGTTGGTTGTTGAGTTGGTCGAGATACATGCTGACAAGAGATTCGCGGTTTATTTATCCACCGCATTTTGTGATTCCCTCCATAGGGAAGCGAAAAACGACTATGTTCCGGATCCTTCTTAATTCAATACTCCGGGAGAGAGAGTTTCACGAGACACTTCATATTTCAAATTCCCGCAGTCGGAACGTTATCTGAAACTCGAGAAAGTCACGCACCGGCTTCAATGAAATCAACGAAAACATCGATGACACGCAAAACAAACATTGGTCAGTCCGTGTGACGCTTGCTTTGGTATGATTTGCTCATCGATAATTTTCTTGCGTCATGACGTTTAATTTTATTGTTATTTCGTGTGTAGTATCTAGATCTCCCTCCCAGATTTTATCTATTGAATTTTGTTATTAGTGTTATTTTTTCTTGTTTTATGAATTATGGGGGAAATCAGACGTTTCTTCTGTTAATTGTTTAATGACTAAAATGACTATTATTTCATCAATAAATTAATGTGATTAGGAGCTTGTGATGAATAACGACGGCAATGTGGATTGCCGTGAAAGAATTTATGCCAATCCGTGTTTCCTGATAAACTGTTGTGCTTAATCTATATGGCTTTTTGGGTAACAGTGACTGTGTTACAGTAAACAGAACAGAACAAGAAAATATGGAAACACTTTGTAAAAAATCCATTTCATACATTTATTGAGATTTGGGGCCTTTTATTTTAAAACAAAGAATCAAATCGTACAAGAGTTGAACAGCATTATTTTTTGCTATTTGCATTTTTTTTGCTATTTTCTCCCAAGAAGAGGGGACCCTTTGGGATAAATTGCGATTTCGTCAAAACTGCAAAACCAAATATACAAGAGAGAAAATAATTTTTCACTACATAATCTAAACAGGAGATTCAACATAATCAATATCAATGGGATAAAATATGTCTTTGTCGTTTTTTAACGAATTACAACTAAAACCTTTCTTCCAATGAAAAATTATGCTCAATTCGTATAAAAACTGTTCCTGAATAAACATTTGAATTTATTTATAAATAATCATTTATAAATAAATACAATAAATTTGTTGATGGCAATATAGTTGCCAAAGTCTTATAAATGGTTAATGCCAGGGTATTAACATTATGTTTATATTCTTCAAATCCGTAACCTTGAACAAATTATGCACAGACTGCAATAATGAATAAAATATGGTATGAACATTTTGGTATAAATAACTTCATAGCGGCAGATACTCTGGTACGCTATTTTCCCATTGATAGAGCAATTATACCTAAAGCATATGTTCGAATACACAACGTAATAGTGAATAAATAGCAGCTACCTTCTCGTCACTGCATTTTATAAATCACATTTTCAACCAAATTTTCAACCCTTATTTTGTTTATAGTGGAGCTATCATCTGAGGTAATCAGCGAAAAATATGTCGATATCTGAATCAGATTCACCATCAGAGCAACTTGAAAACAGCACAAAATTAAAATAATCCATTTTTGCGTGGAAGAGCAATAAAATTGATAAATTTAACAAATGAAACAAACAAAATCAAATACCCATCCGTGTCTTTTACGTTTTCATTTTCCTTTAGCGTAAACATAAACACCAGTTTGACAGTTTGTGTTTGAATGTATTGGTGAACCTAGGTTGGATCTCGATAAATCGGCAGAGCGAACCTCATTCATTTTGGGTCGGATCTGGTGCGGATCGCGATCCAACCTGAACGAATAACCGAACGTTTTGACAGCTGTTAGAGCGGATCCGGTGCAGAACTAGGTTCGACCCAGCAATAACCGAAAACGACATTAAACTACGAGGAACTTTGCACGCAATTTCCCCATTTGAAAGGACTTCCCATACGGAGCTTTTCCAATGCAGTACCTCGAATATTTATAGGACTGGATAATGCACAACTAAAGTTAACGTTGGACAAACGAGAGAGACGCAGCAGAGAACCAATAGCAGCTATGACACGACTTGGGTGGACCATCTTCGGAGGAGGAGTAAAAGCAAAGCAACCTACCGGTCGCGTGATGTTTCACAAGTGCAACTGTAAGGCGGATGAAACGCTCCACAGTCTAGTTAATGATTATTTTGCTGTGGAATCCATCGGAGTGAGACCTATTTTGCCCTTGGAGTCCCCTGAAGACCAACGTGCTAGGCAGATGTTGGAACAGTTTACAAAACGAACCGATTCCGGAAGGTTCGAATGCGGACTGTTATGGAAAAACGACAAGTTCGCATTTCCTAATAGCTATCAAATGGCAGAACGTCGCCTTGTTTGCCTGGAGAGGAAACTGGCCAAGGATCCAGCTCTTAAAATAAAAGTCGTTGAGCAGATCGATGAATATCTAGAGCGCGGTTATGCGCACGAAGCTACGGAAAGAGAGCTGCAAAATTGCGAACCACATCGGATCTGGTATCTTCCCTTGGGCATCGTGCAAAACCCACACAAGCCAGGGAAAGTACGTATTGTTTGGGATGCAGCGGCACGGGTTGGAGAGGTATCTCTTAACTCTATGCTACTTACGGGACCAGATCTGCTGACTCCACTGCTGAAGGTCTTATGTGGATTCCGTCAACGACAGTACGTAGCGGTAGGAGATGTGCGTCAAATGTTCCACCAAATTTTGGTAAAGCAAAGGGATCGACAATCTCAAAGATTCCTGTTTCGATTGAGTCCGGAACAAAAACCAACTGTGTATGTTATGGACGTAGTTATGTTCGGGGCGTCATGCTCTCCATGCCTTGCGCAACATGTGAAGAACACCAATGCGAAGGAGTACGGGGAGGTTTGTCCAGAAGCGGCATCGGCGATTATCAGCAACACCTACGTTGACGTTTTCTTGGATAGCCGTGATACAATAGAAGAAACAGTGCGTATATTAGAGGAGGTTCGATGGATTTTTAGCAGAGCTGGGTTCGACATTAGGTACTGGCAATCCAACTCCGAGGAGGTTCGTCGACGGGTCGGGGTAGACGTCGCCGTCGATGAGAAAACGAAACGCTTTTCTGCGGAGAAGTTTTCTGTTTCAGAACGTGTCCTTGGTATGTCTTGGGACCCCAGGAACGATTTATTCAAATTCACCACACAGTTTCGTGAAGATCTCAAGCCTTTGCTATCCGGCCATGTCGTTCCCACCAAAAGGCAAGTTCTGAGGGTAGTTATGAGCCATTTCGATCCACTGGGGATCGTAGCCACCTACACAGTGCATGGGAAAATATTAATCCAGGACGTGTGGAGATCTAGAGTTCAATGGGACGATCCTATCGCGGAAGAAGATTATGGGGCCTGGCAGCGTTGGGTGAAACTAATTCCAAATCTGGCGGAGGTCCGAATGCCGAGGTGTTACTTCCCGAACTATAGCCCACGCAGTCTAGATTCCTTAGAGCTCCATGTCTTCGTAGATGCTAGTTTGTTGGCCTACTGTGCTGTAGCTTATTTCCGGATTATCGACAATGGTGTTCCAAGATGTACTCTAATAACAGTCAAACACCTAAGGTGACAGATTTCCTCTGGAAACCTCAATCAATACCGAGAATGAACTAAAGAAACAGTGCGTATATTAGAGGTGATCAGGATTTTTAGCAGAGGCTGCTCAAGAGTGTCAGAAAACCACATACCAGTCAGAAGATTTCTTCGACGGGTCAGGGGTGATCGATGGAAACTGGCTCAAGTCTACTGTTTCAGAACCTGTCCTTGGTATGTCTTGGGACCCCAGGAACGGTGCTGAGTTCAAATTCACCACACAGCCACGAGATCTCAAGCCTTTGCTATCCGGCCATGTCGTTCAATCTATCCAAATATATTCAGAAGACCAAGTTCTGAGGGTGTTTTCGGTAATTTATCTGATCCACTTCAAGGATCATGTAGAACTTGCGATCTACAGTGCATGGGGAAAATATTAATGGACGTGTGGAATTCAATAGAGTTCAATGGGACGATCCTATCGCGGAAGAATAGTTATGGGAATACCTTGGGTCATCCAAACTAATTCCAAATCTGGCGGAGGTGCGAATGCCGAGGTGTTACTTCGATATTTGATAACTCACGCAGTCTAGATTCCTTGGAGCTCCATGGTGGCTGCTGAGATTCGTAGATACTGTTGTTGACCTAAGAAATGTGCTGTAGCTTATTTCCGGATTATCGACAATGGTGTTCCAAGATGTACTCTAGTAACGGCCAAAACAAAGGTAACACCTCTGAAACCTCAATCAATACCGAGGAATGAACTAAGTGCCGGATTGATCGCAAGAGTGAGGCTGCTCAAAACGTTGTCCAGAAAACCACTCCATACCAGTCCAGAAACGGTACATGTGGACCGACTCAACCCTGTTTTAGCCTGGTTGAGAGATGACCCAAAAGGAAGTACCGACAATTAATTGTGGCATTTCGAATAGCAGAAATTCAGTCGGAGACAAGAATTGAAGAATGGCACTACGTTCCTTCTAACCTGAACTCAGGACCCTTGCTGACAGGGGACGAAATGGGGCAATGGGCTTTTCTTGACGTTTCCAATCCAGGAGCTGGGCCGCCGTTTCTACTTCGACCAGAGAATAAGGTTTCCTCAGGGCCTCGTCTGCCGATCAAACTTGCAGAAAACAGGCCGAACTTCTGAAACCCAATGTTTGCACATGCAGTTTGTTCTTATCCATAGCATATCTCTATATTTAAATGATATTTCGTATTATTTCTTTCATCTCTTATACCAATCAAACCCATAGCGTGTTTTGTTATTCTATTCATGGCTTCTGCCCGGGACTCCAAGCTTGGATATGTAACCAACCATATTCATAACAAATTCTTGAAGATCAAGAGACATGGTCAGATGGTTTTGGGTTCCTGGGTCATCAAAACTGTCCATGAGTTCCGAACTTGCGATCTACAGCCACGACACTAGCTTTTTCCTTTACTAGAAGCTTGAATATGTATTCAATCATATCCAGAAGAATATGTATTCAATCATATCAATCATATGCAGAAGACCAATAGACATAGTAAGATTGTTAACTTATATTCTGGGTTATCCGAACCGTCCTTGAATTCAGAACTTCCGATCTACAGCCTTGACACTAGTTTTCTTCGTCGCCAGTAGCTTGGTTATGTATTCAACCATAGTCATATCAAATACCTGGAGATTAAAGGACATGATCAAATAGTTTTGAAATACCTTGGGTCATCCAAACCGTCCTTGAGTTCATATCTTGCGATCTACCGTCATGACAAGAGCGTTTTTCGTCGTTCTAAGCTATTATATTTATTCAACCACGTCCAAACCAGAAGACTTGGAGACATAGCAAGGTGGCTGTGAGATATTCTTGAGTCCAGAAGTATTTAAAAAATGTCTCCTGGAGTCTGCTGACCTTTGAGGAGATGTAATACTCACGGTTGAATACATGTAGAATCTTTATGTGACGAAAAAAGCTTTTTAGTAACAGTAGATGTTA
The DNA here is from genome assembly GCF_024139115.2 of Armigeres subalbatus. NCBI lineage: Eukaryota > Metazoa > Arthropoda > Insecta > Diptera > Culicidae > Armigeres > Armigeres subalbatus. The sequence continues at coordinate 153,611 of NW_026943144.1, forward strand.
TGTCTCGAAATCAAGGGTAGTTTGATATCTGTTGATCACCAAGGAGATGAAATTGAATGCTTATTGAAACGTTCAGTGCTAAAACAATATTTTTTGCAGCTGCAGATCTCAAGTTTGAACCCAAGAACAGTTTGGATTACCTAGAATATGTCGAAACTATCTTACGATATCTGTTAACCTCTCAGGAGGTGTAATGAATATAATTGAATGCATATCGAAGCTTTGGATACTAAAAATAGCTTCTAACTAGCTGTAGAGTTCAGATGCCGAACTCAAGGACAGTTTGGATGACCTAGGATATCTTAGAACTAGCTTACGCTATCCGTTGAGAAGTAATTCAAATATGACATCCACCACTTTTTGTGATTTTTAGACCCCACCCTTCCCCCTCAGTCACGCTTTTCTGTATACCGAGTCTGTGCACTGGCATAGAATCTTGGACCCCCTCCCCCCTTAAATTGAAGACGTCATTTTCGAACGGGCCCTGACCTCCTAGGGAGATTAATGGATATAATTGAATGCATGTCGAAGCTCTTAGTACCAACAAAATAGCATCCAAGTATCCTGTAGATATCAAGCCCCGAACTAACGAATAGTTTGGTAACCAACTTTGCTGAAGACAGTGTTCACTTTTATTCAAATTGCGATTTTATTCATCCATTTTTCTATTGGGGTTATATATGACCCTGTGTGCCTGAAAGGGTTAAAGTAAAATAGAGATTATCTTTTCTCGAATCGGGAAGGTACATCATTGGTATCGGATACCCCGAAACGTCATTCTCGGGACCCTGGGGATAACTATTTCTTGAAAGCATACCTTTTAGAAATCTGACTTCAAAATGTGGAATCCATGCCATTGAAATTTTGACTCCACACCAAACAGTACTGATAACGAGTGTCGAAGCTTGCCACTGTTCATAAACATGCCGTCCTATTTATTCGCACAGATAAATTTGTGAAGGACTGGTGACTTAATTATGTGCTGGATGTTACTTGTTTAATTGCAGTTGAAGTGATGTTTTATGTCCCAACACTCAGCGCCCTAGGCAACCCGGGTAAAAAGTCCTACAACTTCCCTCGCACTGCAGCCATCTTTATGGACCCTATCTCTAGGTTCAAACAACATCCACACCTGACCTCTCAGGAAAATCCTGTCGACTACAGCACCCCTCCGTAAATATCCTGGAGACCTAATCCTGATTTCTCCCCCGCTGTCCATCACAGCTCTACTGGGTCCATCGGGAAATCCCAAATCATGCACTACAGTTCAACGAAGACCTCCCAGTTGTTAAAAGTCCGTCTCCGTTTATTTACTCTGCGGCTCACTGCCGGCCATCAAAAGAAAGATAAGAAACATATCAAACTATCCTCCTTTCGGGAAGCATGATCACACACCAGCCAAATTGTTCTACTGGAGTCGTTTACGACGATAGACCTGGTGCCTCACATTTTTCAACCTCCACCCAGCCACCGCTATTGACGTGACCACCGTTTGACGGTCCATTCTCCTCGTTCTCAAGAAGAGGAAGAGAGGGGGATGTTGCTCACCGATCATGCCTCCCCTCCGAACATCTCACGATGACTATACTATGCTGCTGACAGGGAGTCATATGACCACTCGTTAGAACGAAAAACACCATTAACACTAACCGACTTCACTCAGACCAGCGACGGGAAATGTCATATCGCAGTCATGGTACTAATTTGTTAATAAATTTTTTCACAGGTTATTTACAACTGTATGTTTTATATAAACATGTAGTCCTTAAAGGATCCTCATTATTTTTTTTAATAGGTCATTGCTCTGAATCTGAAATAGACGGCGTGAGAGTGTCAAATGACATCAATGTCATGACATTCCGTGACTTTTTTTAAATTTCGTTATCATGCCTCACACTTTTTATTTAGAATAATGGTCTGTTCGGCAAAGTTGTAGGATCCTTTAAGCATTAAATGTTTTTGACATTTCCCATCACTGACTCAGACTGTCATCGATGCCGCTGGTGCGTCAATACCACAAAGCAGCAGTCAGCCAGAACGAAAAGGTACTTGGTTGGTAGCGAGAAGTAAGGACATGCGATCACTCAGGAGGCTTCCCGCGTGTGGTTCAGACAAGGTAAGCACGTTGCAGACATTACACTACGAATGCAGGTCAGCATTCAAGAGGCCAAGAGGAAATAATGTGCCAAGGCATCTTTCCATTCCGTTCTCGTGTGCTGGAGCGAATTGAATCCTCGACAACAGACAGAATCTGCATAGTTGATTGGAAACGACGCCATTATGTCAAACCCCCTGAGTAAGGAAAAGTGACACCGACTTGAAATGGTTAGCCTTCTCCACCCCGATAAAACAATAGCAGTCCTCCAAATACGTTTAATAATCGTCCATTAATTTTATTGGACGTGCGTATCAACCCTAGCATGGACCTCACTGCTTGCAAAAACAATCTTCATGGATCATAAAGGGGCAGGGCCGTTTGACCGAAAACCATTCGACCGAATACCATTTGGCCAAATTTGTTTGGCCAAACATACAATTAGGCCGAACAAACGGTCATTTGGCCGAATAGGTCATTCGGCCGAAGAGGCCATTCAGCCGAAAAATTTGCTTGGACAAGTAGGTCAAAGGACCGAAAAAGCCGTTTGGCCATAATGGTTTGGCGAGAAGATCCGCTGTGAAAAGTGAAAAGTGGGAGATGAGGAGCAAGAGTGAGACCTCTCACTTCTAACTTCTTCGCCATCTCACTTCTTAGCTCTCACTCCTTATTCCTCATCTCTTACTTCTCACTGCGGAAACGGTAAAAAATAGAAGTGAGAAATGATGAGCGAGAAGGGAAAAGTGAGACGTCTCACTTCTCACTTCTCACTGTAAAAAAGTGAGTAGTGCGAATTGAGAAATGAGACGTATCACTACTCACTTTGACTTCTAGTTTTTCACAGTGAGAAATAAGGAATGAGTAGTTTCACTTCTCCCTTCTCACTCATCATTTCTCACTTCTCACCACAAACAGTGAGAAGTACGTAGTGAGAAGAAGATGTCTTATTTCTCACTCTTTATTTCTTTCTTCTCAATTCTCACTGTGAAAAGTGAGAAAAACGAATAAGAAGTGAGACACTTTACTTTTCACTCATCATTTCTTATTTCTCACAAAACACTGCGAAACGTAAGAAGTTAGAAACACTAAGCTTGATATGAGAAGTGAGAAATAAAAAGTAAGAAATGAAAAGTGAGAAGTGAGCCGTCTCACTTCTCACTGCATACTCCTGATTTATTACTTGTCACTGTGAAAAGTGAGTAGTGCGAAATGAAGAGTGAGACGCCTCACTTCTTACTTTGCACTCCCCACTTTTCACAGTGAGAGTAAGAAAGGAGGAATGACAAATTATCAATTCTCACTCCTAATTTCTCTTGTCTCTTTTTCACAAGAAGTGAAAAATAATGAGTAAGAAGTGAGCAGTGAGATGTCTCACTTCTCACTTATCAATGTTTAAAGTGAAAAGAGCGAAGTAAGAAGGAAGACGCCTTCAATCCATCCTTTCTTATTTTTTATTCCTCATTTTTCGCAGTTAATAATGAGAAATGATGATTAAGAAGTGAGTAGTAAGACGACAAATTACCTATTTGACGAAAAGGCTTATTTGACCAAAAGACCTATATAGCCGAATGACCTACTCAGCAGAATGACTTATTCGGCCTAATGACCTATTCGGCCGTATGAAACGTACGGCCAGATAGGATTCGGCCTAGTGGCATTAGGCCAAACGACCCTTTGTACAGAAGTTTTGTCTCAATATAGGTGATTATGTTCCCTACCAACCGTCCATACATCGCAAGCTTGGCACTTTTAAGGGAAAAAAGTTTTTCTAACTTTTTTTTTGTGTCAGATTTGATTTTTTTTTCAGTGTTAAGTTCACTCCTCACGGAATCCAAGTTTCAGAGTGCTCGCGTTTTCGGGGGCACACCACTCGATACGGGGGCGGCGCACAACTGTCACTTTTGTTGATTCAGCTTTGCTGCTCAATTATTGACAGTTTAAACCTAGGTTTGAACGCAAAATACAAACCCGGGCAAGATCATCTGCAGTCAAACCTCCAATAGTCGATGTTGAAAGGACGGTCGACTCATGGGAATATCGAGATGTGAAATAGAAAATCCTTTGGAAGGTGTTTGAATGGACCATCACAGTAACCCAGTTTAACTAGTCTACCCGGCAGACATAGTAGGTTAAAATGCGCGTGGGGTTTGGGGTTTGAGTAAAATGCCTGCAGCGTGTGTAATTGATTCACATACCAGCGCGTCAATCGGCGAGCAGCAAGCCATGATTTTGCCCCCTGTCTATGCGTGCACACGCATCCACAGAGAGTCGCTGTCATAACTCATTTACGGCCATTTAAGGCCACACACTTATGTACCAAAATCAACCTTTTTCGTACATTTAGGAGCCCCCGAAAACTCTCTTCCGAGTTCATTCACAAAATGGCAAAAAAAAATTTCACTGAATTATTCTTCCTGGGATCAGCAGTGTTACTGTTATATGTATATGAAAACATGAAACGTTTCACTGCGTAATACAAGGTTGTGGTTTAGTTTGAATAAATCCTAGTGTAGGGTCTAATAGTAATCTGGTTTGATCATAGTAGCCTAAAGCAAGGGAAAGCAGAAGGGAGGGCAGTTAGTCTCTGTGAATAAAAGAGCACGGTCGCAAATAAAGAGTGGTTGTGAAAGTACTTCTTGTTTCTGTGATTGGCTGGTGAAATCCCGAAGTCCCAAACCCTACAATTGGCGACGAGGATTAAAGGTAAAAAAAAGAAGAGGTTGTAGTAGTGAAGCTTTGTTGATTAAATTTAATATTTCTAATATTGAAAGTGATCAATGTAGTATCGAATGAAGTGAAAAAAAAGTATACGAAAATTTGCATACAATATACCTACGAGTTTGGAGAAAAAAATGGGTTGTCAGGGTGATCAATTATTGGTCGCCGTAGTCGAACTTGCGTTTCGTGAAGCATGAAAAAAAAAGAAGTTGAAAATTGAAAAAAAAATTAAAAAATAAAATAAAAAATTTTAAAAAATTACAGATGGAAGAAACACGTCAGATACCCCCGTTCCATTGCGAAACCATCGAGAAGGGCAAGGTTTCTCGAGAATGGGAATCTTGGAAGTGGTCGTTAGAATGCTATTTTGAAGCATATGGTATTGTTGAACAGAAGATAAAGCGCGCGAAATTACTTCATTTGGGAGGAGTCGAGCTCCAAAGAATTTTTAGAAGTTTACCGGATCACGATAAAACACCTATGGTTACATTGGAACCGAAATGGTACGATTTAGCTATCGAACTTCTCGATTCGTATTTCCAAGCGGGTCGACAAGATGTCATTGAGAGACGAAAGCTACGAAAGCTGAAGCAAGAACATAATGAGAAATTTTCCCACTATGTGATTCGGCTACGCCAGCAAGCATTGAACTGTGGTTTCGAGAAATACTCGGATAAGGTTGGTGAGATTTTGAAAGAAATTTACTTGGTTGATGTGGTAGTGGAAAATTGCCGTTCAGATGAGCTTCGAAAAGCAATTCTTAAAAAAGATCGCACACAGAGAAATCGAAGAAATTGCTGCAGCGATTGAAACACGGACCAACAGTTAAGAGATTTGAAGGAAAGTTGCAGGGACATACGTGATACACCCGTTTATGAGATCGGTAGCACACGCAAGATTCCAACTATAACTAATAAATTTCATCTGAATAACGGAAAAGATCGTGTGCAGAGAATCGGAGCTCCATCAAAACATCCGGTATATCCGGAAGCTACGCGAAGAATATCTAATCATAAGAACGATAAGTTGGTTTGTTACTCGTGCGGCCATCAGGGACATTTTTCGAAGTCTTCGGATTGCCCAGCGAAAGGACGCACTTGCCGGCGATGTCATGGTTTGGATCATTTCGAAGTGATGTGCAGAAAACGTAAGCAATACTCCGCTGGCGGAGAGAAATCTAAGAGGGTTTACGAGGTGAAGCACGTACCTGCAACTAAAAAGATGTATGATGAAGAGAAGGAAGACAACTCAGAGGACTTGGCGAAGGTATACTATGCTTTCTATGGTGGAAACGAAAGCAACATTCTGGACTGCACAATAGGAGATGTATCTATTAAAGTACTTATTGATTCGGGCGCTGATGCAAATCTAATTAGGATGGAGACGTGGAGACGTTGAAAACAGAAAAGTTCATGTGCTGTAGTCGACAAAAGGATGCTCAAGAATATTGAAAGGTTACGGAAGTGATAAACCGTTATCCGTTATTGGAACGTTTGAAGCTGAGGTACGCATTGGACAAAATGCTACGATTGCAGAATTCTTCGTTGTAAAAGGTGGCCAAAAAGATATCCTGGGAGATTCGACTGCAAAAATGTTGCGAGTGTTGAAAGTGGGTGTAGACATCAACAACATCGATTCCAACTCAAAACCTTTCAGTAAGATAATGATATCCCTGATGCGAGGCCGATTTTTCAACCGTTGCGAAGAGTACCGATTCCTATGGAAGAAGCAGTAAACAGGAAGCTCGAAGAACTACTGAAACGCGACATTATAGAAGTGAAGAGAGGGCCAGCAACCTGGGTGTCGCCATTAGTAGTTGTGGGTAAGGCATCTGGTGAACCGAGAATTTGTCTGGATTTACGACGCGTGAATGAAGCTGTAGTTCGGGAGCATTTTCCCATGCCAGTTGTAGATGAGTACTTGGCAAGATTAGGAACAGGACAGATGTGGAGTAAACTGGATATCCGAGAAGCGTTCCATCAAGTAGAGCTTGACGAGGATTCGAGAGACATCACGACATTCATAACAAATCAAGGGTTATTCAGGTTCAAGCGGCTTCCTTTCGGATTGGTAACAGCTCCAGAAATCTTCCAACGCATTATGGAAGAAATGCTTTCAGGTTGTGAGGGTACTTATTGGTACTTAGACGATGTCATCGTTGAAGGAGAAACAAAAGAGATACATGACAGGAATTTGGAAAAGGTAGATTAATTTGAATATTCATTGTTTAGGTTAATATAAAGATAATAAATGGAATGCAAATAACTATTTTTAGGTTCTTAAAAGATTCAAAGAAAGAGGCGTAGAATTAAATTGGACAAAATGCGAGTTCGGGGTTTCAAAACTAGAGTTTCTAGGACACCGTATATCTAAGGAAGGTATGAGTCCATCAACATCCAAGATAAGAGCCGTCTTGTCTTTTCGTTTCCCTTCTTCGGAGTCAGAAGTTCGTAGTTTTCTTGGACTAGCAAACTATATGAATAAGTTTATACCAGATCTGGCTACCCTAGCTGAACCACTGCGAGAACTTACGAAGAAAGGTATAAAATTTGAATGGAATCGGAAGCACAGTGAAGCATTTACTGAAATCAAAGAGAAGTTAGCGTCAGCAGCCAAGCTTGGTTTTTTTTCTGTAACGGACAAAACAATTGTAATCGCCGATGCAAGTCCATCGGGTCTGGGAGCAGTTTTATGTCAAGAAAATAAGGATGGGGTATCACGCGTTATATGTTTTGCATCAAAATCTCTAACGGATACTGAACGTCGATACTGCCAGACAGAAAGAGAGGCATTGGCGCTGGTCTGGAGTGTTGAACGGTTTAGAATGTAGGGTTTCTTACCCCATTCCCGGCCTAACATGCTCATGACTGCATTATTTAATTGATATTTATGACAGGAAGCAATTTTTCCTAAATTTCGTGTGACGTGCAATACTGTAATGGGGTTCACTTCTGCTTAAAAATAGCTTTTCTTGGTAAACATCGTTTGAAAAAGCTTTTATTTGATTTAAATTAACGAGGTCCAGCACTAATTTCAGTCATAGCGATTTCATTTCCGGCCCACTTCCAAACCGGTTCCCGGCCTAAGCAAAATTTCGCTCAATCTCTCAACACCTTACTCTCATTCTCTCTCGGGACTGTAGAAAATGCGACGTAAACAAAAATATGCACGTTCAACGCCGACATGATGCCAGATGGTATTATTTATAATCATTTTTATTTGGTTGAAAAGATATATTCACTCATCCAAATTACTTCCAAACGCTTTAAAACTATTTTTTTTTTTACTTTTTGAAATCGGAGAATTACAAATACGTTTACAATCCTTCGATTATCAAGTGATACATATTCCAGGACCGCAGAATATTGCAGATTGTCTTTCTCGTCTTGATCCAGGGGAGGAATTGATAATAAGAGAAATAGCAGAAATGGCGGGTTCATCGGTAGCATTGAAGTGGGATGAAATTAAAGATGAAAGTGAGAAAGACGAAGAAATATCCGAAGTAATACACCTGCTGAAAACTGGAGAAGAGCAGAGTATGCCTTTGGTTTTCAAAGTAATTATAAACGAATTGTCTATTATCGATACCGTTCTATTGAGAATAGACCGAATTGTCATACCACGGAGTCTACGAAACCGTATATTACAAATTGGCCATGAAGGTCATCCGGGCGTAAGGATGATGAAAAGCCATTTGAGAACAAATATTTGGTGGCCGAAATGGACTACGATATAGAAAAATTCGTTAAACAATGCAAAGGTTGCACTTTAGTATCTACGCCGAATCCACCAGAACCAATGATAAGGCGAGAACTTCCGACTCAACCGTGGGTCGATGTCGCAGTGGACTTCCTGGGTCCGCTTCCTGAGGGTCAATATTTACTGGTTGTTGTTGATTATTATAGTCGCTTTATGGAAGTCTCAGAAATGAAGGAAATTACTGCTTCGGACACTATAAGGGAGTTGGCAACAATTTTTGGTCGGTATGGTCTTCCAAACACAATGAGAGCAGATAATGGTCCACAGTTCAATGAAAAATGTGAAGAATTCCGCGAATTTTGCGAAGATAGCGGTATTATACTCATTAATACGATACCATACTGGCCTGCAATGAATGGAGAGGTTGAACGGCAGACTAGATCGCTTCTTAAGAGGCTTAGAATTGCACAGGAACTTGGAAAGGAATGGAGAACAGAGCTACGAAAATATCTTCTAACGTATCATTCCACTAGCCACAGCACTACTGGAAAATCACCTGCTGAGCTTATGTTTGGGCGCAAGATTAGGTGCAAGTTACCCGTAATTCCACCAATGATATTAGAAGATGGCGAAATACGCGATCGCGACCGAATTTTGAAGGAAAAGGGCAAAGTATATGCAGATAACAGAAGAAAAGCTAGGGAGAGTGACATCGATGTAGGCGACCACGTTCTGGCGAAAAAAATGAAGAAGAACAACAAGCTGGAGGCAGACTTCTCCCCAGAAGAATTCGAAGTAATAAGAAAAGTAAGCGGGGACACAACAATTCGATCGCGTGAATCTGGTAAAGAATATCACAGAGTGGTAACTCATTTGAAAAAGATTCTGCCACCTGACGCAACTGATACATCTAGAAATACGGATTGTAAAAATCAAAGAGAGAAACGTGTGAGAACCGAACCAGTGAAGTACAAGGATTATATACCACATTAATATAATAAAAGCTAGTGAATCTGGATTGAATGTTTTCAATACGCTTAATCCAGATTTCAGTGTATGGACACCAAGCCACACACGCAGATTCAAGCGTAGAGCGAACTAGTGAATAATAAAGCGATCGTAGGCTGAATGGTTCCAAGAACTCCCGAGTTGTCCGCATAATGAATCCGAGATTTCTGTTGGCTTTAGCAATTATGGCAGAATAGTGATCACGGAAGGACATACTTGTATCCAGCAGTACTCCTAAGTCTTTCACAGTAGATACCCGGGGTAGTATTGTCCCGCATATTTTGTAATTCCAAATTATTGGGGATTGTTTCCGGTAGAATGAAATGATAGAACATTTTTCAGCACTTATTACCATTTGATTTCTTGTGCACCAATCTTGAAACAAATCTATCATGCGCTGCAGCTCCAAATAATCTTCAATACTAGTAACAGCAATATAAATCTTCAAATCTTCAAAGATTGGGCTATTTATGACTTTGTTAAGTGAGAGGGTATCCAATTATTACGAGGTGTTCAGACTGCAGCAAGATAATATATCTTGACGTTTTCATGTTTCCTCATTTGCACGCTAATACAGGGTTGAATTCAAGGAGAGTTTTAAAATTTAATTTGCGAAATCAAGCATTTGTGTGGCGACAATCGAACATTTTTTTCTGAACAAAGTTTCTACGAAAAAAAATATAAAAAAAATATAATAAAAAATATGAAAAGGGATTTTCGAAGAATATTTGAAGCTCTCATTAAAGGATAATGAGCGAAGCTACATTCATTAGTTGGGTGCGCCGTTCTTCGGGGAATCAGACTATTCCTCAATTTATTTTTAAGTTTAAAAAGTATTTTGATTCTGTACTATGATCGAACGGAGATTTGATAGAAAAATTTAGATACTTTTGGGAATTCTCACAAATAAATAAAAAAAAGGACGATTGGACCAATTTTCAAGAAATATTATCGAACTAAAATGTATTTTCACCAGTATCTCCATGTATGAAGGGCAACTCATCCATACAATTTTTTTCAAAAATGGAAACTGTACCATTGCGTTCTACTCGACAATCAATGATACAGCTTCTAACAAAATCGAATCTTGTGAATGTGATATAATTTAAACCAAGGATGTTAACGATCATTCAGTAAATAGCGTTCGATCATTTAGTATTTTGTCAATAACACATTCCAGAAGCTGAATTTCAAAATATATTGTATGGTGGACTTCTAGTGCGAAGGTTTTTCTACAACTCTGCCTAATGGTTCGTTGTTTGAATTCCACTAGTAAAGGAGTTATAGCTATAGTTTCAGTAACTTAGACTAAATGATAACAAAATTCCAATCATTTAGTTCAAGTTACTGCAACTAGCGCTCTAACTCCGTTAAATAGTTGAATTCTAATAACGAACCATTAGGCAAAGTTGTAGGAAAACCTTCGCACTAAAAGTCCACCATACAACCTATTTTGAAATTCAGTCTCTGGAATGTGTTATTGACAAACTACTAAATGATCGAACGCAAATTACTGAATGATCGTTAACATCTTTGATTTAAACTGGATTTTGGATGAATTAATGCATTACCAATCCATGGTTTATTTAAGGTTATTCTACTTTATATATACATCTCATTCAAATCGTATAGTTATCCCACGTGAAAAATGTTGAAATCCAAAGTATATTAAGCCATTCAAGGAGCAGAATTGAAACAATTTATGAAATCATGTTTATTCATCAAATATATTCGTTTTACAACCATTCCTACGTTTTAAATTGTCTTCCGCATTGGCCCTTGAACTTTGAAAATTTATTCGATTTGTTCTATTAAATCTAGGTTTAAGTTAAATACTTCATGTTAATTCTAGAGAGCATCTGTTTTTTAAACTATTCATGTTGAATAAGTGGAGAATAAATAATTATCATCATTATTTTTCATCATATAAAATGCTTTCCACAAAACCATCACAATCCGAGTTATTCTTCAGCGCTCAGAAGATTTCCATCTAACATGCATTCGACCCTGCTGCGACAGAAAGAGCATGACTGTCAACTACGAAACGAAATGAAAATAGAGAGAATTTTCTCTCTGGCAAAGAGAGCGTGACGATTGTCAGCTTTGTTTTGTTGAATTTCTCCCTGCATCCCAGTTAGAACGAAAGCTCTCTCGTAATAATTGTTCGTAAAAAATTCTTTATGACTCTTTTTAGCGGGTATCTTTTGACAGCGCAAAATGTATGGAATATTACGTAAATAATGACATCATAAAGCGTATTTACCCTGAAACGCCAATTATTATGTCATTAATGGCGTAATCTGAATAGGCTATAAGCCTATTATTTAATTGATCGCTACTGGAAAAAAATCAATAAAATCAATAAAAGTACGAAATTGATTGCCGGTTCGCTATTTTGAATTGAATTCGGTTTTAATTTTTTTTTTAATTTGAGCAAAATTATAACAATTCTAGTTATCAATATAACTGGATAATTAAGTTTGTAATTAATAAGTTATTCTACCGGAGATGAGCCAGCCTCGGGCTAAAAGTCTCCTAAATAAAGACAAAAAAAAGTTATTCTGCTCTCCACTCTGTACAGCCAACTGTTAACTACATAAAATGTTCATGACATCATGATTTGATTATAAATAGTTTTCAGTAAATGCAAGATCTTAGAAAACTTATTGCTCTTCTCTTCCACTCCTCAAGAAAGCGTAATTGGGTGAGTGCCTGAAGATGACGCTGGCAATCACTTGATTCGAGTTCGAATACCAGTGAATTCCAAAATTTTTTTTCAATGCCTAACGAAGTCGGCAAAGAATATTCAACTATTTTGGTCGATAAAATAGTGATGGCTGATAACTGAATAATAACTAAATTATTTATTTGACATGTATAACAAAATGTGTTATCAATTTGGTATCAGCGATAACTTAATTTTTTTGCATGTAGTTATTTCAGGAACAAAATTCTGGTATCATTTTTGTTATGTTTTGTATTCAGCCAAAATGATAACAAGTTCAGTTATCAATAAGTCCGATAACCGGATAATAGAATTTGTTATCAATTAGTTATTAATTTTTGCTCGGGTAGTCACGACTGGTACATCTAGCCTGGTTTTTCATTTTTTCATGATCGTGTTTGCACATTTAATGGTACAAAGTGAGAGTTGCCCAGTCTATTGGCTACCCACAAGGAAAAAAAATTAAAAGTAACCAGCGGGTAAAACTTGAGATACGTAAGTTTACGCTTTAGAAGCATAATGCGGCTTTTTGACTAATTTGTGATATTTTGTTCGTAGAAAGTAAACAGAAATCATTTCATACCATTTTCATACGTGCATTTGTTTTAGGATATCATCAGTTTTAGGATTAAGGGATATCCGATACGATTTCTGATCAATTAAATCTGCTAATCGTTAGCTTGGGCCGAAAAATTGGTTATTTGTTGTTGTCGTTTGGTGCGATTTGGCAGAACCCCGGCCAAGTATTAGAACACTAGAGGCACTGTAGGGCCATATAGCAATAGGGCACTGCACGGACTGCTTTTTCTCTTTCTCACTGCAAAATTAGAAAACAACAAGGCCAGTAAATGTCAAATATCATGAAGAACGAAAGAGAAACATATTCGTCCGTGCAGTGCCCTATTGTGATCAACCTGATTCAACCATATTAAGCCGGATTTTGCACAAAGGTTTTGATCGGCACCATTGATATCAAATTTTTTATTTTGGTTCGGTTGCTCTCAAGTATGAAAATTGGGCTACTGTGATGAAAAACATGAACATCCTGACACATGAAGTACCTGAAAGCAGCAGTAAAGCGAAATGATTGAGCTGTCATGTAAATAGATCGTCTCGGTGATTGATAAAAATGTTCAAAAATCACGTTGGAAGATGGGTGTCCGAAAGTTGACATGGACCGGCATTAATACATGTGAATCTACTAAACTAAACTAAACTGAAAATGCGAGGGAGAAATATTCCATTTATACTAGAATCAACTAGAATTTCCATTAGTTACGTTATGTTTAATTCTTGGCTGGAGAGCTCATATGATACGATACAAAATCAGCTATAACTGCTAGACTGCTAGAAAATCAAATCAATCTATGGGGCTTGATAACTGCAGGCGTAAGACTAAAATTGAAA
>NW_026943145.1:0-11006 GCF_024139115.2 Armigeres subalbatus
GGAGCATGGGACGGAATCGAGTGAGCGTGTTGGAGCTGGGTCGTTTTTTGAACCACCCTACTAATATTTTATGTTTTTATAAATACGACACCAATACTACTACAGTATATGACAGTTTTTATTGTACCAATACTTTCAAAGCTTTGTTTTGGTACTCAACCCACCTTCACCTTAAAGACATCTGATTTTATTACTGATGACAGATATTTTGGTGTAATATGCCATCAGGTGGTGCGATACGGTGATCAGCATTGCATTTTTAGCAATGACAAAACCAACATTGAACCATTTCACACAGGTAGCAGAGCTAGAAATATCAGCGAACACCCTTTAAATAACTGGTATCAAACTAGAAAATCCTCCTGGTACCATTTTCAAGAAACCCCTTTCTGAAAAATTGGTTCTCTCGGGATTCTGGAAAATTCATTTCTGGAAACTCTACCATCAGCGATTCTTTCTACAGGAATTCTGGAACTACTTTTCCAGGAATTATGAAGAATTCCTACTTAAAGAAGTTAGAAGAATTGATCCTTTGAGAATTTTGGAAACTTCCTTTTTCTTTAGTTCTGTGCAAATCCTCCCCCAGGAATTCTGCGAAACTCCTTCTTTAGGAATTTTGGGAAGGTCATATTACAGGAAATTCCTCCGACATGACTTCTAAAAATTTCTTTACCCAAGAATTCCTGTAAAACTAAAGAATTATAGGTGGTTTTATTCTCCCAGATTTTATGTTCACTGCAAGAATTCTTTGCCTAGGATTCCCTTATCCAGAAGTTCTGAGGAATGAATAATACGTGGGAGAAATTCGGGAGAAATCACTGGAGAAAACCGTAATGAAATTCCTGATGAAAGCTTGAAAGAATTTTGAAGGAACCCTAGGTGATTCTTCTCACGGTATTTACGAAGAAGTATTTTACAGCATATGTACAACATAAATTATACTTATTGCAATCATAGCTCGAAAAGCAAATATTTAACGAAGGTATGTCCGTCACCGACCGACGAAATGTTCGAAGGATAATTTAATTATTTGTTTGAGAAACTGCATGTATTTATTTTACACAATTTCGAGGAAACAACATGAAACTATTTTTGGACAAATTGGTACCGAATCATTCGATTTCTTCGATACAGATCAATAGTTTTTGGCAAAACCTAACACCCTGAGGGTGCGAAAAATGTAAGCAGTACTCCATAATTGCTTTTTAAAGTACGTGCACAAATGCGATCATAGATTCCTGAACAATTTTTTTTCGTATTTTTTGCCAGAATACGTATTTTTGGACGAGGATTCAGAGTATATAAATATCTCATTTTGGCCAAAAATCATGTGCAGTTTCTCAAACAAACGGTTCAATTTTGAACCGCGACGATCCGAGCCACCGCCGCCGCCGAGGGCAACCGCGGCGTGGCGCCGACTAAGCCACCGCCGCCGTTAGCAAATTGTGGTCACGCCGCCGCCGGCTGATTCGTCTGTCAGTAACTGAGTAACTGAGTAGGCAAACTGACTGTTGGATGGTCAAAATGCCCATTGAAAGCCGCCCGCCTGTAAACAAACAAATGGAGAGATGCTTCAAATGTTTGGGCTTCGCACACCGGGCAGGAGTTAGTAAAGGTCCGGATAGATCCAACAAGTTTTGTAAATGCGGAGAAACAGGTCATTTTTACGAAAGACTGCACGCAAAGACCCAAGTGCATGCTTTGTACACCAGAGGACGGGAATGGCTATAAATGCTCTGTATATCAGAAGGCGATCGCAGGTCAGCAGTAGTGGATATAATTCAGATTAATCTGAATCACTGCGATACCGCATAGCTATTGTTATGGCAGTCAATAACAGAAACGATGTGTGACGTAGCGATAATTGCAGATCCGTATCGAGTTCCTCCTAATAACGGCAACTGGGTGGTTGATATAACGGGAATGGCAGTAATACAAGTTATGGGCAGATTTCCTATCCAATAAGTGGTAGAGAGTTCATGTGAGGGGTTCGTGATCGTTAAAATCAATGGCGTTTACGTATGCAGTTACTATGCGCCTCCAATGTGGATAGTGGAGCAGTTTAGCCAGATGCTAGAGCTGACAACCGACAACCTGATCGGACGAATGGGAGGTGATTTCAATGCCTGGGCTGTGGCGTGGGGCAGCAGTCACCAATACGAGAGAGTATATTTTCCAGGAAGCTCTAGCGAAGCTAGATGTACGACTGTGCAATGAAGGCTCCGTAAGCACATTTCGGAGAGACGGGAGGGAGTCTATTATCGATGTCACGTTCAGCAGCCCTTCGTTGATAATGAAGAGTTAGCGAAGAGTACACCCATAGCGATCACCAGGCGATTCGCTATTGTATTGGGCAACGAAACCATGCGACAACACGGAGTAGAGTGACCGTTGAGCAGAAGTAGAAGACGAAAGTCTTCGACAAGGACCTCTTGGTTGAGGCACTTCGACCGAACAACACTATCGAGAACGATGATGCGGCCGAACTTATAAGAAGGATGGTAACGGCTTGTGATGCCGCAATGCAGCGAAAACTGGAGCCTAGTAGCAATCGGCGTCCAGCCTACTGGTGGAACGAGAGGCTCAGTGCACTCCGCACTGCTTGTCTAAGATCCAGGAGGGGGGCACAGAGAGCGAGGATGGAGCCAGAGAGAGAGGAGCGCAAGGCGGCGTTCCGGGAAGCTAGAACCGCACTGAAAAGGCTAGTCAAGATTAGCAAGTCAGATTGCTACAAAGAGCTATGCCGAGAAGCAGACGCCAATCCCTGGGGTGACGCGTACCGCGTTGTAATGGCGAAGATCAAAGGCCCGTCGACGCCAGCTGAAATGTGCCCAGTTATGCTGAAGGAAATCGTGGAGGGTCTCTCCACGAAACACGATCCGACTACGTGGCTACCGATACCGTACGGCGAAAAATAAGCAATTTCCGAAGGTCGGCAAGTGTCCAATGACGAGCTGGCAGAAGCTGCGAAGCGCCTGAAAATGAACCAAACATGCCCAAGTAACATTCCAACAGCTCTTTCGCATTCGTTGTTATTTATTGCGGTTTTATTGCAACAATAGTCATGCTCTTCAGTTTAGAAAAAGCATTTAACATGTATGAATTATGGTGCTTCTATAGGCTGTTTTCAAAACCTTTCGAAACAGGTTATAAATTCCGTATGGTGCGAAATTTTAAGTATGAATTTATTGTGGCATTCCATGCCTTTATTAAACCATTCGAAAAATAACAATAAAGCTCTTTGAGTTTTGTTTTATTTGTTATTATGAAATACTTCTTAAAGTTGTTTTATAACTACAAATTATACTTTCGAAACAATATGGCTTTACTTTGGCATTTATAAATGCTGCAAACTTTGCTGATTGATTAAAAAAAAATCGCGAAGTGAAGACGAGTAATAATAGCTGAGAACTTCATTCTCACAACAAATATAGCCATTAGATATGACTATGCTGCGTGCTTACTCACAATATGCATGCTGACATATGTTCAGCTACGACAATTATCTCGGTATCGGAATTTATGTTTGGTGGAAAGATACTAACGATAGAAGAAATAACATGGTGCGCGTACCTGCCTCAGCCGACTTAAACGTTTCACATTTTCTATGACTGCGCACGGTAATGTGCATTTCTGTTTCCGATTAAGTGCCGTCACAAGCCACAAATAGTATAGTATTTTCTTTTTACTTACGTGTATTTATTGATTTATTCAGCGTCTTAATCCGTGCCGAAAACTTTCTTTCATGCCGTTTGTTTAGTTTTGTTTGGAAATTTTGAGCTGTCAAATCCCCTCTTATTAGGGTCATCATACATGTTGAAAAATGTCCAATCGGAATTTGTAACAGCTATTCAATAATATTACATAAGCAATTACGCATTGTAAAAGCTTTTTTAATGTCACATTTAAACATTATGATTTTGTAGTTGATTACATCGAAGCAAATCATCTCGGATGCCATCGCCATATTGTTTTCCACTTAGCGTCAGTGGAGACTTTGCATCCAAATATGTAGGTATACTGCATTACATTCATCGTATTTTATAAACAAATTTCCTACGAACATTCAAAAATATATAAATAACAATAATTTGTCAAAAACGATTTTTTTTTGTTTTTCGAAAAATTAGTTTTTTGAAAAATAATTGTAAAATCGGAGTTTTTTGAGAGCGCATCAGTTATATCAATGTTTTGCGCCATATGACACAATAAATCTGATTCGGCACCAAAAAATTATGCACCATACAGCAACTCTGCTTCAATTATTTTTATCGATGATTCAGATTATTTTGTTTACATTTGAATATGGCATTTTATGGTTTCATATCAAGAAATTTTAATTTATTTTGTTGAGACTGAACATATTTTATTATTTCATGTGATTGTTTGAATAAAGCTAGATTTAGAGAATTATGCAGGCATCGAGATTAAATAACTTAGAAAAGGTTTTAAATAATGCCAACTTTCATTTATAGCAGTTTTCAAAAAGATTTCTAAAGGTTCTTGATGCCGTTTTTTTGTTTATGTTTTGTCAGATTCTGATCTTGAGCTCCGTCTTACATTTACACTTAAAAACCATTGCAAGAGTGGGCCAACTGGGCAGATACTACACTTCAAGAGGTTTTGGTGTAAGCGATCAAGAAGCAAATACCTTGGCTTGGGTTTTATTGTCATAGGATTCAAATACTCTTGTAGCAAATCATAAAACTCAAAATGTTACTTGGGATGGTTTAGAAAGCTGCGATTTTGGTATATCCTGATATGTTCAGAACGGAACTATATTTTTGACTTATATATTTTCATATTTGTATTTATATATTTTTCAAATATGTATTCATATTGTCACGCTCTCATTTTATCATTTATTCATATTTTCCTATGTTCAAATTTTTATATTTCCATTTCATCTTGTTTTCGTATTTTCGTTTCTTCGCGCGTTCATATTTTTATATATTTATGCATTTATATTTTTATACTTTCGTTTTCTCATATTTTCATTTTTATAGCATGTGAATATAATAGTGTAAAAGTGTGAAGTTATTTTCATATTTCATACTTTATTATTCTTATGCTTTCATGTGTTATATTCTCATAATTTTGCTTGTTTCAATGTTTACTTCTTATATATTCATGATTTATATTTTCATATATCCATATTGCCATATTTTGATATTTTTATTTACTATCATATTCATTATTATTTATATTTTCAAATGTTCATATTAATTTTTTTTATATATTTTCATATTTTCATATATACATATTTTGATCCCTTCATATTGTCACATTTTCTAATATCTATTTTACCACATTTTCATATAAATATTTATCAAAAATTTACTAAAACTAGTTTACTAAAAAAATACGGGAAGATCGAGAGGGCATCATTTGCCTAAGACGTTATTATCTGACAAAATTTTATTACGTTCGATGATCAAACATTAGAAAAACGGGAGAAGAGGACAAGATACAAAGAAGATACATTTCCAATACAATAGAAGAAACATATTTATTTTAATAATTTTTACCATTTGTTTTTTTTATAATTTTTGACACACGGTGATCTAGTGACGCTGATTTCTTGAAGCTGAGGTCCTTCGGTCAGGGACACTGTGAACTATTTTTCAAATAATGTAATCCCAATCTAAATATTTATATTTCCTTTTCAGCTGAAACACGTGTTGCTGGTGAAGTTTTGTTTCACACCAAGGATCAATTTGCTCTCTTTTGATTTACATAAATTTCAACGTTTTTTCTACACTTATTCTTAATATTCCCATACATTTTCTCAAATTACCATGGAGCTCCATATATTTTAAATATTCTCGCATAAACATTTATAAACAATCATCTTGTCGTAAACGACTTACCTAACCAAATGACAATTATCTTCACTTTCAGAAACATTGGGTGCTGACGAAGATTCTGAAGACGCATCACACTACATCACACTCTAATATTACTACAACTTATTATTTCAGAAATATGCTGCAGAATGCAAAATCAATGGAATTGTTTTGCTAAAATCTATTCATTCATATTACATTCAAGAACAAAACATCACCTTTTACAATATCAATTCCAATAAAAATATAATATTCACGCTTTTTCGCCAAGAAAAGCACCCCTTAATAACCCATCCAAATTCCAACTCCAGATACCTATGAAGGTCGCGCGAGTTCTCCGCATCTTCTTAAGTAGGTATCTAATCAACACTTCCCACCCAAATCCCCACTGATCGTAAGGACCTGGCCAGGTGTTGAACAAAGGGATCGTTGAATGAAAAACTTATCAAGCCCCAGGCTGTTTTTCTGGCGCATCTAACGTCCCTATCGACAGCCAACCCAGGATAGTGTGCGGTCAGGTATGCTATGCTATGCTATCCTGATATGTTCAGAACGGTACTCCAGAGGTGTCTAGACGAGGGTGATTTTGCAGAAAGTTGGAAGTCCCAGAAGCTGGTACTGCTGCCAAAACCAGGGAAGCAGCCGGGAAATCCGGCTTCGTACAGGCCTATATGCCTGATAGACACAGTTGGGAATCTTCTGGAGAGGATCATCCTCAACAGGCTGACGAAGTGTATGGAGGGTGAGCGTGGACTGTCAAACATGCAGTTTGGATTCCGCAAAGGAGTATCGACAGTGGATGCAATCCGGACAGTGCTCGAGAGTGCTGAGAAAGCGTCCAAACAGAAGCGAAGAGGAGATCGATACTGCGCAGTGGTTACGATAGACGTAAAGAACGCGTTCAACAGTGCCAGCTTTGAAGCTTCTGTGCGCTGCACAGAATGCGAGTTTCCGAATATCTTTGCCACATCCTAAAGAGCTACTTCGAGAGCAGAGTCCTGGTGTACGACACGAACGAAGATATAAAGTCGATGCGTGTTACAGCGGGTGATCCTCAGGGCTCCATACTCGTCCCAACCCTCTGGAACGGAATGTATGATGGAGTCCTGACACTGCGGCTGCCCAGGAAAGTGAAAATCGTAGGTTTTGCGGACGACGTATCATTAACAGTGAAGGGCGAGACACTCGAAGAATTGGAGACGTCTTTGACGCCTCCTATTCTTCGAATGTCACCACAAAACGGAGGTGCTATTAGTCAGCAACTGCATGGCGATCCAGCGGATGGAAATCGTCGTCGGAGGACATGCGATTGCTTCGAAGCGATCATTGAAGCAACCATTTCAACAACCACGTTGTTTACGCTTGTGAAAAGTCGGCGTAGGCAATGAACGCAATAGCTAGGATCATGCCAAACGTTGGCGGCCCAAGAAACAGCACGAGGCGTCTGCTAGTTAGTGTCTCGTCATCGATACTGCGGTATGGGGCTCCTGCCTAGGGCAATGCACTACAAACCAAGCGGAACCGGGAAAAGCTGAAAAGTGTGTAGAACGATATCGTCGGAGGGAGTATGCGTTATCGCTGGGATGGTACCCATTTGCATCACCCTGGCAGAAGACAGAAGAAAAAAAATTTCCATACCAGTTGAGAGACACCGGAAACATGAGAAAGGTGGCGAAAATTTGTTCGATGGCGATGTGGCAGCAGGAGTGGGACAGTACGGAGAAAGGAAGGTGGACCCACCGACTTATTCCAAATCTGTCGACGTGGATGAACAGAAAGCATGGCGAAGTAAACTTCTACCTGACGCAGTTACTGTCACGGATGCTTTCGGAAGCATTTACATAGGTTCGGACACACCAATTCCCCGTTATGTCCAGAACGTGAGAATGTTGAAGAAACGTCGGAGCATATGGTGTTCGATTGTCCGCGACTAGCGGGAATTCGTAAAGAAATGCCTGTTCCAATTGCGGATAATATCGCAGAGCAAATGTGTCACGAGGAAGTCACGTGGTATTCGGTAAGCAGAGCCGTGACGCAAATACTGTCGAAGCTGCAACATAGATGGAGGCGAGATCAGCGGATAAGTTCCAGTTCTGGAGAGTAATCAGCGCAGTGAGCAGTGTTTGGCTTCGGGTCGTCGGGGCGCAGTGTACCGAAAGTCTTCTGCTAACCGGAATCGTCGGACCGACCTTGGCACTCGAACAGCCAACCTGCTGAAGAAAGAAGCAGAAAGCGCTTCGGATACGTAGGGCACCCGAATACGAAGTCGGCGCAATGCGTTAAAGCGTCCCCTGCGATAGCCGCCGGTAATCAGGGCACCACCAGTGCGGAAGTTTCCTTCATCGGAACTGGTGGACAACCCTTAACGCCAGGGGGAGTCAGGAGGATTCGAGTCAGGAAGTTTGGAGCATGACCGTC
Organism: Armigeres subalbatus; assembly: GCF_024139115.2. NCBI lineage: Eukaryota > Metazoa > Arthropoda > Insecta > Diptera > Culicidae > Armigeres > Armigeres subalbatus. The sequence continues at coordinate 8,265 of NW_026943145.1, forward strand.
GAGGGATCGAACGTTGCAGTGAAGCAGAGGATCAGCCAGCCAGTCGGTGAACTAGCATAAACTAGGGACCGGAATTTTAGAAGACGTGCATGAGCACCGCCCCTTCCCGTTTTTGAGTTTATAGACTGAGAATGCCAAGTTAACCAAGTGAACAATTGTCGACACTGTCAGAATTGTAACGAGATTCATCCGTCATTTCCATGCAAAATTGTGTTCCAAACGAGCCAGAGACCTGCCAAATTCTCGAAGGCAGGAGAGTACTCAGTACGTGCCTGAGAGTCATATGTATCTCGCGAGGCGGCATGTGTAAATTATATGGTCATATCCCGCGGTATAATAAAGAAAATTATTTCACTTAAACTAGTCACTATTACACTTTTATTTAGTTTTGTTTAGAAAATTATTTTGAGCTTTTTAGTGGAATGTCTTCACTTGTCATAAGACGAATTTGTACAATCCCATTTCATTCCACCACTCAATGGTACCTTGAGCTACGTATTTCGACCTCAACAGTAAGGTCGTCTTCAGTGTCTCGTACTTGACTCGATTTTCGACTCAAGTACGAGACACTGAAGACCACCTTACTGTTGAGGTCAAAATACGTATCTGTCAAGGTACAATTAAGTGGTGGAATTTAATTGGATTGTACAAACTCTTATGACAAGTAGTTTTGTTTGGTTGCAAATTGATAACACTTAAGATTTCTTCACTACTTGCACTGAATCTAGACTGAAGTCGCATTCCTATCGCTAGCCTTTTATAAACTATTATTTGCTAAGTATTCAAAAATCAATATAGTCGATGTTGATCGGCAACATTGTCCTCCTCAGGTGTTGTTACCACGAGTTCCTGCTGTTTCAGCGTTTCCGTGGTGTGCCAATTGACGTGTCGAATGTCCGTTACCATGTCGGTTGTGGGTTCGGTAATGTTGCTACAGATGAAACGGGTTCGATATTCCATAACTAGTACTCGCGGACATGCTTTCGCTGATCTATAGATTCTACTATCTGTAGTATTTTAAATTTTGAGGACAATCACGGAATACAAAACTGAAAGCACTCGCGGTTTCAAGGGCACTCCATTCAAAACGGAACGGAATTACGCACAACTGTCATTTTTATTCATCCACGCATGCTGCGACGCAGCAAAGCCGAAATAATAAAAAATGACAGTTGTGCGTTGCTTGGATGTTGTACCCTAGAAAACGTACATTTATGAAATCTGCTCGGATATGTGGGTGCGCCCCAAATGAATATTTTCTCCAAGTTGTAATCTTGCATTTTTCAAAAACATGTGTAGGCAGTCAATCACCGTGCGTATCCATAAATGGGGGTGCAAACGTTTGCTCTTATGAAAATATTTTTCGGAGAAGTAAGAACATGTCACTGAAGAAAAATAGAAATAAGCCAAATTACCTTTGACAAATAGTTGTTTATACGAAGTAAAAGGCAAGTAAATTAAGAAAGGCACTTTAACTGACTTTAACTTTAACTGAACGTCAAAACACAAATTGAAAAAAATACCATAATGTCTTAACTGAGTTGATCAATAATTCATGTGCCCTGTCAGAACGTAGCATTACAGCATTGTTTTAAATCTATAAGAGTGATATTTCTTAGAGTGAGTTTTCTCTCTAGAGCTCATCACTATAGCATAAAAGCAGTGCATGTTACAATTAACTGTATAATTATCGATAAATCAACAAACGATCGTTACATCATGGGTACTTTATCGTTAACGAAGCAGCATCGTAAGATGAAGATTCCAGAGGCATGGGGCTGCCTTCACTGAAATAAAGTTAATGTAAAATAGGTATATAAACGATGGGACATAATCTTTTTCACCTGTCATTTTGAGTGAAGTTTTAAGATTATATATAGTTTTTAAGGTAAATGTCTAAACTTTAAGGAAAATGTTTCTAAATCACCAAAATGATTGTACAATGAATGCAGCGGCACCTTCCACGATCGCAAGAACGTTCTGATACACTCTGCTCCCACTTTAAACAAATAGTAATTATATAAAATGTCAGTGAAAATTTTGTAGATTGAAATGTTGCTTCCTTATTTGGGTGTCTAATGGCCAACTAAACTGTTATACAAACAGTAGCGCCAACATCAAACGTCATTTCATGTGTCACTATCACATTCAAATCAAAAGAGAAGAGAAATGTCAAAACAAAATCGAACCCGCTTTCGAAAGCTTGGTCATCAGGTAAAAGCATGACGAGGGACGTGTATCCAAATATCGATGCATCCAAAACAAAACGCAGTGCTGTTCTTCGCACACGCACACTGCTCCATCCACCCATGCAAAGCGCGTTCGTGTCACTAAACAGTCAAAATAAATGCTCAGTTGTATTGGTGCGAGTTTTCTCTGGCCAGCGAGCACAACTTTGATGATGGTGAACTTTTTTCCCGAACCGCGGACACTACAGCAGTGACGGAGGAAATTTCTGTCAATATTTACGCCTATTTGTCGCGCCCGAAAGTGACCAAAGTGACGCGTAAAGTGTAGCCGTAGATATTCCCCGTCGGAAGCACATAAAGTTGGGTGGATTCGTGCGTGATTCGACGGTGAAAAAGTGAATTTTCTGGCACGATCAGTGGCCCCGTTCCATAGTCGAGTTGATTTAGTTACCGTCGGTGGCGGAGCGAAGAGTTTGTTGGTTGGATGTTTGACAGACGGAGTTGGTTGCGCCAGACGCCATTTTAGAATTTTTATTTTGCCTTGGAGTACGAG